>NC_136071.1:338869962-339144445 GCF_964261635.1 Lissotriton helveticus | reverse complement strand
CCCTCACCCTCCCTCACCTTCATACACCCTCACCCTCACACCCCCTCACCCCTCACCCTCACAGCCACTCACCCTCACACCCTCCCCCTCACCCCCCTCACTCCCCCTCACACCCCCACACACCCACACCCTCACACCCCTCACACACAACCTCACTTTCACACATCCTCACCCTCACTCTCACACACCCTCACCCTCATACCCCCACACCCCCTCACACCCCCTCACCTACACACCCTCACACCCCCTCACCCTGTCACACCCCCTTACACCCACTCACCCTCGAACCCCCTCACCCTCACACCCCCTCACACTCCCTCACCCTCACACCCCCTCACTCTCACAGACCCTCACCCTTACACACTCTCTCACCCCCACTCACCCTCTCACCCTCACACACCCTCTCACCCTCACACACCCTTTCACCCTTATACCCCTCACCCTCACATCCCCTCACCCTCACATCCCTTCACCCTCACATCCCCTCACCGTCCCTCACACCCTCACCCTCAAACCCCTTCAACTTCACCCTAACACTCCCTCACCCTCACTCACTCTCTCACCCTCACACACACCCTCACCCTCAAACACCCTCACCCTCACACCCACACACCCTCACCCTCACATAGCCTCACTCACCCTCTCACCCTCACACACCCTCTCACCCTCACACACCCTCTCAACCTCACACCCCTCACCCTCACACCCCCTCACCCCCTCACCCTCACACCCTCACACCCCCTCACCCTCACACACCCTCACACCCTCACACCCTCATACCCTGTCCCCTCACCCTCACAACCCTCTCATCCTCACTCACCCTCACACCCTCACCCTCACTCACCCTCTCACCCTCACACACCCTCTCACCCTCACACACCTTCTCACCCCTCATGCTCACACCCCCTCACCTTCACCCTCACACCCCCAAACCCTCACCCTCACACACCCTCACTCACTCTCTCACCCTCACACACCCGCTCACCCTCACACACCCTTTCACCCTCACAACCCCTCAACCTCACACCCCCTCACCCTCACACCCTCACCCTCACACACCCTCACTCATGCTCACTCACCATCATACCTCACCCCCTCACACCCTCACCCACCTCACCCTCACAACCCTCACAACCTCACTCAACCCCTCACACCCCCACACACCCTCACCCTCACACCCCCTCACCCTCACACCCCCTCACCCTCACACCCCTCACCCTCTTCCTCACACCCTTCACACACCCGCTCACCCTCACACACCCTTTCACCCTCACAACCCCTCAACCTCACACCCCCTCACCCTCACCCCTCACCCCTCTCACACACCCTCACTCATGCTCACTCACCATCAAACCCTCACCCCCTCACACCCCTCACCCACCCTCACCCCTCACAACCTCACTCACCCCCTCACACCCCCACACACCTCACCCTCTCAACCCCCCTCACCCTCACACCCCCTCACCCTCACCGGTCACACCCCCTCACCCTCATCCTCACACCCCTTCACACCCTCACCCTCACACACCCTCTCCCTCCACCCTCACCCTCACACACCCTTCTCACCCTCACACACCAGCTCACCTCCACACCTCACACACCCTCACACCCCCTCACGCTCACCCCCCCTCACCCTCACTCACCCTCTCACCCTCACACACCGCTCACCCTCACACACCCTTTCACCCTCACAACCCTCACCCTCACACCCTCACCTCAACTCACTCTCCCTCACCTCACCCTCACTCATGCCCTACCTTCTCACCCTCACCCTCACACCCTCCACCCCTCCACACACTCACCCTCACTCACCCCCTCACCACACCCACACCCTCCCACCCTCACACACCCTCACCTCACACCCCCTCACCCTCACCCTCACACCCCTTCACACACCTTCACCCTCACACACCCTCTCCCTAACACCCCTCACCTTCACTCACCCTCACACACCCTCTCACCCTCACACACCCACTCACCCCCACATCCCCTTACACCCCCTCACCCTCTCACCCCCAAACCCTCACCCTCACATACCCTCACTCACCCTCTCACCCTCACACACCTTCTCACACACCATCTCACCCTCACACACCCTCTCACCCTCACACCCCATCACCCTCACACCCTCACACACACTCACCCTCACACACCCTCAGCCTCACACACAACCTCAAACACCCTCTCACCCTCACAGACCCTCACGTACCCTCACCCCCACACCCCCTGACCCTCACACACCCTCACCCTCACACCCCCTCACACTCACACCCCCTCGCCCTCACCTCGTCACCCTCACCCTCCCTCACCCTCACACCCCCCACCCTCACACCCCCTCACCCTCACCCTCACACACCCCTAACCCTCACAACCCTCTACCTTCACTCACCCTCACCCCTCAAACCCCCACCCCCTCTCCCTCACACCCCCTCACCCTCACACCCTCATCCTCATACACCTCCTCACACCCTCTCACCCTCACACACCGTCACTCACCCTCACCCACCCTCACACACCCTCACTCACCCTGACTCACCCTCACCCCCTCACCCCCTCACCCCCTCACCCCCTCACCCTACCTCTTACCCTCACTCACCCTCACCCCCTCACACCCCCCACAACCATTCACCCTCACACCCCTCACACTCACACCTCCTCACCCTCACCCCCTCACACCTCACACACCTCCTCACCCTCATACCCCCTCAACCTCACACCCCCTCACCCTCACACCCCTCATCCTCACCCTCACACACCCTCACCGTCACACACCCTCTCACTCTCACACACCCTCTCACCCTCTCACCCTCCCACCCTCACACACCCTCTCACCATCACACACCCTCTCACTCTCACACCCCTCATCCTCACACCGCCTCACCCTCACACCCCACACACCCTCACATCCCCTCACCCTCACATCCCCTCACACTCCCTAACATCCTCACCCTCACACACCTCACCTCACACCCCTCACCCTCACACTTCCTCACAACCCCTCACCCTCACACACCCTCACCCTCACACACCCACACCCTCACCCTCAAACACCCTCACACCCTCTCACCCTCCCACCCTCACACACCCTCTCACCATCACACACCCTCTCACCCTCACACACCCTCTCACCCTCACACACCCACTCACCCCCACATCCCCTTACACCCCCTCACCCTCTTACCCCCAAACCCTCACCCTCACATACCCTCACTCCCCTCTCACCCTCACACACCTTCTCACACACCATCTCACCCTCACACACCCTCTCACCCTCACACCCCATCACCCTCACACCCTCACACACACTCACCCTCACACACCCTCAGCCTCACACACAACCTCAAACACCCCTCTCACCCTCACAGACCCTCACGTACCCTCACCCCCACACCCCTGACCCTCACACACCCTCACCTCACACCCCCTCACACTCACACCCCCTCGCCCTCACCTCGTCACCCTCACCCTCCCTCACCCTCACACCCCCCACCCTCACACCCCCTCACCCTCACCCTCACACACCCCTAACCCTCACAACCCTCTCACCTTCACTCACCCTCACCCCCTCAAACCCCCACACCCCCTCCTCACCTACCCCCTCACCCTCACACCCTCATCCTCATACACCTCCTCACACCCTCTCACCCTCACACACCGTCACTCACCCTCACCCACCCTCACACACCCTCACTCACCCTGACTCACCCTCACCCCCTCACCCCCTCACCCCCTCACCCTAACCCTCTTACCCTCACTCACCCTCACCCCCTCACACCCCCCACAACCATTCACCCTCACACCCCCTCACACTCACACCTCCTCACCCTCACCCCCTCACCCTCACACACCTCCTCACCCTCATACCCCTCAACCTCACACCCCCTCACCCTCACACCCCCTCATCCTCACCCTCACACACCCTCACCGTCACACACCCTCTCACTCTCACACACCCTCTCACCCTCTCACCCTCCCACCCTCACACACCCTCTCACCATCACACACCCTCTCACTCTCACACCCCTCATCCTCACACCGCCTCACCCTCACACCCCCACACACCCTCACATCCCCTCACCCTCACATCCCCTCACACTCCCTAACATCCTCACCCTCACACACCCTCACCCTCACACCCCCTCACCCTCACACTTCCTCACAACCCTCACCCTCACACACCCTCACCCTCACACACCCACACCCTCACCCTCAAACACCCTCACACCCTCTCACCCTCCCACCCTCACACACCCTCTCACCATCACACACCCTCTCACTCTCACACCCCTCATCCTCACACCGCCTCACCCTCACACCCCCACACACCCTCACACCCCTTCTCACCCTCACACCCTCACCCTCATACACCCTCACCCTCACACACCCACACCCTGTCACCCTCTCCCTCCCTCACCCTCACACCCCCTCACCCTCACACCCCTCACACCCCTCACCCTCATACACCCTCACCATCACACACCCTCACCTTCACTCACCCTCACACACACACTCTCACCCTCACACACCCTCTCAACCTCACACACCCTCAACCTCACACCTCCAGACCCTCACCCTATAACGCCCTCACTCACCCTCTCACCCTCACACACCCTCTCACCCCCTCACCCTCACACCTCCTCATCCTGACACCCTCACACATCCTCACACCCCTCATACCCTCACCCTCACACACACTTACACACCCTCTCATGCTCACACACCCTCACCCTCACACATCCTTACCCTCACCCGCACCCCCCTCACCCCTGTCACCCTCACCCTCCCTCACCCTCACACCTCCTCACCCTCACACCCCTCACCCTCACACCCCCTCACCCTCACACCCCCTCACCCTCAGAACTCCACACCCGTACCCTCACAACCCCACCCCCTCACCCCTCACCATCACTCCCCTAACCCTCACACCCCCACACCCTCGCACCCCTCACCCTCACACACACCCTTACCCCACACCCCCTCACCTTCACACCCCCACACCCCCTCACCCTCACACCCCCTCACACCCCCTCACTCTCACACACTCTCACCCTCAAACACCTGCACACACCCTCACACACCCTCACTCACCCATACACACTCACTCACCATCACACCCCTCACCCTCACATCCCCTCACTCACCCTCACACCCCCTTACCCTCACACCCCCTCACCCCCCTCACACTCACATATCCTCACACCACCTCACCCCCTCTCACCCTCACACACACTCACTCACTCTCACACCCTCACACAACCTCACCCCTCACCCTTACACCCCCTCACCCTCACACCCTCACCCTCACACCCCATCACACTCACACACACCCTCACCCTCACACCCTCTCACCCTCACACACCCTCACCATCACACCCCCTCACCCTCACTCACCTTCACACACACTCACACACCCTCGCCAGCACAGCATACAAAACATAGCATAACAAAACAAATCATAGGATAGCAAAACAAAACATAGCATAACAAAACAAAACATAGCATAGCAAAACACAACAAAACATAGCATAGCATAACAAAACATAGCATAACAAAACATAGCATAGCAAAACACAACAAAACAAAACATAGCATAGTATAACAAAACATAGCATAGCATAACAAAACACAACAAAACATAGCAGAACAAAACATAGCATAACAACAAAACATAGCAAAACACAACAAAACATACCATAGCATAACAAAACACCACAAAACATACCATAGCGTAACAAAACACCACAAAACATAGCATACATAAAAAAACATAGCATTGCAAAGCATAGCAAAACATAGCATAGCATAACAAAACGCAACAAAAAATAGAATAGCATAACAAAACACAACATAGCATAGCATAACAAAACAAAGCTTAGCATAACAAAACATAGCATAACAAAGCATAGCATAGCATAACATAACATAGCATAACAGAACATAGCATAGCAAAACAAAGCATAGTATAATAAAACACAACAAAACATAGCATAGCATAACACAACATAGCATAACAAAACATAACAAAACACAACAAAACATAGCATAGCATAACAAAAGAAAGCAGAGCATAGCAAAACTAAACATAGCATAGCATAACAAAACAAAGCCTAGAATAGCAAAACTAAACATAGCATAGCATAACAAAACAAAGCATAGGATAGCAAAACAAAACATAGCATAGCATAGCATAACAAAACATAGCACAACATAACAAAACATATCATAACAAAACACAACAACACATAGCATAACAAAACATAGCAAAACACAACAAAACATAGCATAGCTTAACAAAACACAACAAAACATGGCATAGCAAAACAAAAAATATAATAGCATAGCAAAACATAGCTTACCAAACACAAAAAACACTGCATAGCATAATATAACGAAATATAGCATAGCAAAACAAAGCATAGCGTAATAAAACACAACAAAACATAGCATAGCATCACAAAACATAGCATAGCATAACAAAGCATTGCATAGCAAAACATAACATAGCCTAACAAAACATAGCATAGCATGAAAAAACACAGCATAGCATAGCATAACAAATCAAAGCATAGGATAGCAAAACATAGCATAGCATGACAAAACAAAACATTGGATAGCAAAACAAAACATAGCATAGCATACAGCATCACTCCGCACCACCACCGCATCACTCACGGGCACCACAACATCACTATGCGCTACTACAGCATCATTGAACACCACAGCATCACTCGTTCGCCATCACAACATCACACAGCGCCACCACAGCATGAATCTGTGCAACCATTCAACAACACCTGGTTCAAATATGTTCGCTCAATGTTTCAAGCTTTATTACAATTGTAACAAAAAGATGTTAATATTTCACTTCTGTTCTTGGATTTTCGTCACAATAAAATGCATTGAACATAATCTTCACAAAAGTTATTTACAAAACTTTAAGCTATTGCCATTATAAGTTACAATAACTTTCATTTAAGTATTAATTATTGAATTTTTTTTTAAAGCCATTGTTATTTGTAATATCAATACATGTAAGTCACGTAAATACAACACATATTGCATTACCAATGCTATAGGTGTCACATTTGCAAAAGTTATAACTATTGGCATTGTAAATGACAAAGCTATTAATTTAGCTATTTTTAAAAACAAAACATAAATAAAAAAATTGTCATTTACAACACCAATAGCTCAAACTTTCCTAATGCGAGACCTATTGTATTGCAAATGCTTGTTCTAATTGATAGGTCGACAAGCCCAGCCTTAATGTCAACACATATGAGATATCCCTAGATGGTAAATAGTGTTTGAACAGAACGCAAATAATCCTTCTTCTTTTCCCCACAGCCTGTACGTTTTTCTCCTACACCTTACCAATACCCAAGTTCATAACACAGGTGTACAGCCGGACAGCCCTCAAACACAAGACTCACATGAACAGACAGAAGGAAGAGCAGAGTTTAATAACAACAATACCAGTCCAACAGTGCAGCAGCAAACACAACTTACCAGAAAACAAAATAACTAAGCAAAAACTAGAGATGCCTGTAACATTTTGAGGACAATAAATCAACAAAAGTAGTTTTCACTTCAGAACATCAACTCTGAACCACTAAGGTTGTTTGACAATGAAAGAATTCCATAAATTAGGTATGTCGTAATATGTACAGACTTCAGCCCCAAACAATGAAAACACTTCAAGCTCAATTACCACCTTTATAGATGTTTTGAAAATACACAAGCAAACACAACCAATCACAAAAAAATTAAACATGCAAACATAAATAATATATGTTTTTTTAAATGAGAAATCATCTAAACTGGTGCTTAGTGAACAAAATTCTATGGGTACTTAGTTTAAAGCTAAAAAAAGAAGAGGATCGGAGAGACATCTATGATTGTCATAGGAATTATTATAGATAACAATCAAACTACATACTCAAGAGGTGCATGTTGCAGTGTATGTGTTTGTGTACCTAGATAATTCATATTGTTTACTGAGAAATAGATGTCTGGAAAGTCATGTGTGTTCCATTGAAATAAATTGAGTGCAATGTTATTATGAAAAGTAAACCTGCATATTTTTCATACAGATTAATATAATTTCTAGAAATACTCATTAGCATACCTCATATGTAAAACATGTTCCTCTATATTATTAAAGAAATATAACAGCAGGGTTTCTTTAATCCTAAATCCACAATTTTAACCCTCTTCACCATAACCTTAAAAAGATTCCTGAAATACTTAACTCATACCCTTAAGCCCTATACCTTATACTCAATGTGTTAATCTCTATTACCCTAATCCATTAACCCTACACCCAAAAGTGTCAATCCTAATACCGTATGTCTCACAATGTTAAACCCTAGCACCTATAACCGTCATAACCCTAACTCCTAACCTTTTCACTCCTTAACATTATACCCAAAACCCTTAACACTTAAATCTGTACCTCAAAATCTTAACTATTATCCCCTAAACCTCTAACCTAAAACCACATTACCTCACATCTATTCCCCTAATGCATAAACACTAGTCCCTGAACTTTAACGTAAAGTTTCATCATTTGTCCCCAGTATGTGTGTGTGTTTATGTAAGTGCGCATGGATTCTGAAAATACACAGGCCTTTGGAGGTAGCACAATGTATATATTCTATTTAAGTTTAATATTAACATAATGTTTTAGATTCAAAACATCACAGATATCCCATCCATCACATTCCGAGTGTATTATAATCTAAAGCACTTGTAACATAGGGGAAGAAGTATCTGTCACATTTTGACTGAGTATCCCATCCACAAACCTCTAAATAAGACCCTCATTCAAGCATTCTAACACATAAATGACCTTACCAGTTGTAGCAGTATTCAAGCTCACTAATAAATGTCAGTGTTTAAAGAAATTGCAGCTCTCACAAGCTAACACAGCTCCAACCGCCTCCTTCCAAGTCTCCAAGGAAAGTGACCACTGCGCCAGAGATCTAGAACTCTCAGTCTCAGTTTCCTAGGCAGCACTAATGGAGCCCTTATGACACTATCAGCAACCATATGTTTGTTATGTTTCTATTTCTGCTCCTTGGCAATGTCTGATGATGTCACACACACAGAATCTGGAGAGGTTGGAAGATGATTTGAGAATCCTGGTGTGTGGGAAATTCCAACAAACAAAAGAAGCAGGATTATCCTTAAGTAAAATGCAGAAAAGGTCATCGTTCCTCAATATGGGAATGCCCACAAGCTTTCGAATTCAAGTAAAGCTTTGTTCCAGCGGCACAGTGTCACTGAAACCACGTCTGGACATACACTGTGTTACAGGAACAAAGCTATACCTATTTTATGAGCTCTAACCAGGGCAAAATCAGTCCTGGGTTACTTGGTTCCGATAAGGGAGAGCTTAGCCTTTTCTCATTGGAGCAGAGTCAAGAGTGATTTGCTTATGGTTGGATCCAAACTGAAGTGGCATGGTATGGAAAATAATTATGGATTGGGATGCGGCCTGAGTAATTACCAATGAATGAGATTAATTCAAACATTCCATGCATCACTTTTCTGTACACTTTAATGAAAAAGCAGACATTGTTTATTTACCATGTACATCATGGGAAGGGTTTCCTAATTTCCAGTTATATTTGTTGTCAATTCTTGTGGAGTATTGCTACTTTTTTTAACATTTTTTAAACCATTTGGAAAACAGTGGCTATCAATTTGCACACTTTTTGCATGTTGTAATAATTTTTGGCCCCTATTTTCCGGCGCTTACAGGGAATGCTGCTTTTATTATGAAGTATTTTTGATACCAACATTGTTTGATATATCTTTGCTTTATTTCCTGGATAATGCCTCTGCACTAACCCTGTGCGGAGTTTGCGGAGTTGCACTACACGGCACTATGCGAACTGCAAACAAATCTCAGCCACATTACGCAGAGCAACGCGAGAGGGGGAGTATGATAGAAAAATGCCATTTGCAGTGATTTCACAGTGCCGGATGCTTGTCCGCACTGTGCAATCATTGCAAATGGCATCCTGCACAGTGCAAGCGGTCCCTGCATTTCTTTTGTGCCGCTCAAGTAGATTTTGACTCGAGCACCAGCTTTCTCAACGTGAACAGACAGTTTCTCAACGCGAGGTGTCATGAGTATTTGCGACCACTTGCAAGAGAAACCTGATGCCCCCTGCATTGAGAAATCTCGCCAGAATGTTGATTTTCCAAGCTCGCGCTCGCCAACTTGGTGTTGAAGATCGCAAACTAGGTAAAAAACTCCGCTACGGAATGCAAAGTGGAGTTTTTCGGAATTCAGTGATCTCCGCTTAACGCAGAGTGCAGGAAACTCCGCAAACTCCGTGAGTGGAGCGAAGTTCACCACCCAGGGTTACTCTGCACTCACTAGCGGGTGCACCATCGTGTGTGGGCAGGCTAGCATATATCTCTAGGCTCAAATTTCAAACAGACCAGTACTAATGGGAGTGTTTAATCCTCTTACATATTTATCTGCACTTTACACAACAAACGCTTTTTGGCAGTCCGTCTTCATCAATGATGACGGCGAACCTCCAAAATACTTTTGTTGCATGAAGTGCCAATAAATCTGAAAGGGGGCGTGGCTTGAGGCGTCAAGATGGCGGTCGCACTCTAAGAGTGCTCCGGACCCCCTCCGTCATCCGCCTCATCTTATCCCACTGCTGGCGACCATTGGTGCCTCAGAGTCCTGGGAACGATTCCCGTACCCGACCTGCAGCGTTCTGACCCCTCGCGGGGCCGATCTGATGCCTGTGATCTCCTGCGGGCTCTCGGCTCCTTACGGCCTCTTCTACCCTAAGATGGAGGCCCTGTAGCTCCCGCTCCTGTGGCCTGGGTCCCCGCCTGGCCGCCCCTTCCCGCCCGGCTTACCTGCACTCCGCCGCGGGCGCTGACCTATCCTTGTGGTGTGCGGCCAAGCAGCGGCTGGAGACTGAGGGGTGCCCTCTCGTCCTGGAGCCTGTGGAGTTGGTGGATCATCTCCGGAGCAAGTGGCGGGACTCGTCAACGGAGCGCGCCTGGAACCCGGGCGGTGGAGGAGAGGTGTCGCCTCTGTGCTCACCGGCGGCTGAGGAGTAGACCCGGCATCCTGCTGCGGGATCGGATTGTGGCCTGTCCCTCGGCGCAGATCCAGCGAGGAGGCGGTGGAGGTGCTGCCAGCTGGCGCTCTGGAGGAGGTGAGTAGGCAGGGGAACGCGCTGTGGGCCTCCTCTCCCCCTGCACCCTTCGGCGGCTGTGTTGAGCCGTGCTGCTTCGAGCTCCGGTGCATGAGGCAGTGGTGGACGAGGTGTGGTGGTGCTGGGGGGCCGAATGGGCTGCCACTGAGGCCCGAAGTCGCTGTACTGCTGGTGCAGGCCCCATTGCGCCCTTGGTGTGGTCCCCTGTTGGGGCGCCCCTTCATCCCCCATCAACCTGCCTTGGATCCGCGGCCGTTGCTGTCCTGCGAGTTGAAGGGGGTGGAGGAGCGGGGCGACGGAGGGGCTGTCAGCGGAGTCTGTGGACGTTCTTCCCCTGCGATGGAGCTGGGGGGCGGCGGATGACGAGACCTGCATTGAAAGAGGTTGCCTGTGTACAGCGAGGTCCTGGGGTGGGGGAGTGCCCGACTCTGAGGGCCCGCTGGGTCTCCTGGCCGGTCTCGACCTACGGGCTGATGGGCCCCCCCCACCTTCTTGCTGCCTGTGTGTTGAGAGGAGCGCCCTGGATTGGTGGGAGGCAGATCGGCCACTGAGTCGGGTGGCGCACGTGGGTGCCTGAACCCCTTTCGCCTTGAGACTCGAGCTCTTTGAGCCGGTGTGGGGCTCCTGAGGCCCTGGGCCTGCTGGAGTCACTTGGGGAGCCGACGACACCTGGCACGGTATATTATCCTTGTGACGCCCGCCTTCCATTATACGTGGAGTGGGAGGGAGATCGACTGTCACACCTGGCAGTGGGACCACAGCTGGAGCGCGGCTGTGTGCCCCCCTCTGCCAGGGGCCGACCGCTCACACTTGAACCTCCGGGAGCATGGGCAAAAACCGCACCTCTCAGGTCCCTGGAACCTCCACTCAAACTACAATGGACCAGCTCACCAAGTCTGATTGGGACCTGGCGGTTAGGTCGGTGGAGGCGCCTGAAGCAGCCGGGGGAGACCTTTCCGCTATCCTACAGGCGATCAGTGCATCACAGGTGTCAGTGGAGGCCAAGATCGGGTAAGTGCGGGTGGACGTGGCGTTGATCCCGCAGGCCCTCCGTAATGCCACGGCCCGGATTACTGAAGCAGAGTCCCGCATTTCCACGGTGGAGGACGACGTGGGTGCTCTTAAATCCCAGGTGACGCGTCTACAGGTACAGACTGGGGAGTTACACCATAGGGCAGAAGACGCGGAAAAGAGAGCCTGCAGAAACAACCTACGCCTCCTGGGTTTTCCGGAGGGAGTGGAACAAGGATGCACTGATACCTTCATCGAGGCGTGGGTCAAGTCCTGGATCCCCAAGGAGAAATTCTCCCCCTGGTTCGCGATAGAGCAAGCCCACCATTACCTTGCTCCTAAACCCCCTCTCGGAGCCCCCGCCCGTCCCATCTTCCTGGACAGGGACGCGATCCTAGAGGCCGCCAGGATGCAGGGTCCAGTGCACTTCCAAAATTCCAGGATCCTGGTTTTTCCAGACTACTCTAGGGAGGTTCAGTCACAGCGCCGATCCTACGACGAGGTCAAGCAGAAACTCCGTGCCACGGGTCTTCGTTACAGACTCCTCTTCCCGGGCCGCCTTAAGGTGATTTTTCAGGAAAAAACATTTTTCTTTGACACCCCACAGGCAGCATGGACCTGGCTTACGGAGGAATGGTCCCTCCTTCTGGGGGCAATCCCGGTACCTGTCCTGAAACCTGTGGGTCGATCCGGCCGGAAGGCGCCCAAGGTGCAACGACGCCGAACTGGATCCAGACGTCGGGGACCCATCGGGGCGGAGCTCTCGGTCACCGGGGACGCAATCCCGGTGCTCCCCGAGTCAGACCCTGAGCCAGAGAGCTTCCTCCCCTGCTGTGGTGTCCTCCCTTATCGACATGGGCAGTGCCCCTGGGCCGGCGGCTACCCGGCGACGGGCCATGTCGGACTGGGATCTATCTGGAAGCCCTGTAATTCGTGGCTCTGGTGGGGAGGAGGGGGTGTGATCAGGATTCCTGTTGGTATGCCTTTGCCCAACCACTCTGGACCTGAAGGGGAGAACTTACTCCTGACCCCGTGACCGGGGTTTTCCCTTGGCTCTGATAGCCGAATTAGCCAAGGACTACATTTGCACTGTTATCTAAACTTGATCCATCTTATGTTTCTTGATGTCCAAACATACTTCCTACTGTGGGCATGTATCTGTACATATGGAGGGGGGTCCGACTCAGCCATGTTCCTGCTTGACTGTAGCTAACCGTTTTAGAGTAGCATATCACCTTATGCGGTGTAGTTAATAGTTGGGTTTTTGGGCGACAGATGCTTCCGCTTCAAAAGTGTAGGGTGGGGGAGTTGGGGGTGTTGGGTGGGATGGGGGACCGTTGTCCCTTGACAGTTTGTTTTATTTAGCTGCCTACGGCCGCTGGTTGCAGTTCATCTTGCCATTTCCGATCCTCTGATTACTTCCCAATGGGCATGCAGATCACGTCCTTCCTGGGTATTTTATTTTTGGCCGCCTACGGGCCGCCACTGGGGTTCCTACTGGCAGTTACCTACCTCCTTTCCCCGATTCCCAAGATTGATGGGATGACCATCAAATACCGCGACTCCGATCCTGGGCCCGGGGGAAGGGAGGTGTTCCCCCCTGGATGGGTAGGGATCCATGTTCTTATCCGGCCCTCCACAGTTTCTTCCCTTAGATGACCTCTATCCTTACTAGACCTCTCCACATCCTTTCTTGGAACGTCAATGGCCTCCTGGATCGAATTAAGCGTACAGTGGTCCTCCCTGCTGCTCATCGCCTTGGGCGGACATTCTATTCCTCCAAGAGACCCACCTCTTGGGTACACAATGCAACTTCCTTGCTTGATATGGCTTTGATAGGGTCTGGCACTCTGGGTTTGCACCGGGCTCCCGAGGGGTGGTCATCTTGCTGAGGAAAGGGCTTTCTTTTACCCTTGTTAACGTCGAGTCGGATACACAGGCTCGATATGTGGTGGTTTTGGGAACCATTGAAGGGTGCCCCCTGAGCCTTCTCTGCCTCTACATTCCCCCCCGCTCCTACCCCCTGCACTCCGGGGTCTTACTCAAGTGATCTCCTCCCTCCCACAGGGCCTTATGGTAGTGGGGGGACTTCAACGCTGTTCTGCAGCCCCTGCAGGATACGACCCGGCCGCCATCTGTGAACATTCTCTCACGCTGGTCCTCGACCTTGGGTCTGTGTGATGTCTGGAGAATATGGAACCCGTGTACAGAACAATACACTCACACGTCAGCCGCCCACCATACTCACTTCCGAATCGATCTTATCCTGATTATGACCACGGACTGCCAGCTAGTGTCTGCGGCCGTGATACTGCCAAGGGGGATCTCAGATCACTCTCCCATCTCACTCCGCCTCGGGACCCCCCTGAGGGGTCCGCGGGCGGTCTGGCGAGTTAACTCCTGGTTCTTACAGGATACGACGTTGGTGGAGTCCCTTGACCAGGAGCTGCATATTTTTTTCTACACTAATACAGGCTCGGTCCCCTCGCAGGGGACGCTGTGGGAGGTGAGCAAGGCCGTTATCCGAGGGGTGGTCAGGGGATTGGTCCACGCGAAGCGGTCGGAGCGGATGACCCAGCTTGCTCACCTAGAATCCCGGGCGAAGCGGCTAGAGACGGCTTTGCTCAGGGGTGGCAAGGGGGATTCCTCCCAACAGCTGACTGTGGTGCGTGAGGAGATCCGTTGGGTGTCATTGGAATCTGCCAAGATGCTTTGGCGTTCATCGGTCGCCCGTATTTACGGGTGGGGGACAAGAATGGTAAGCTCCTCCACAATCTAGTGTCTTATCCCAAAGTCCACCGTATTATCCCTGAAATCCGTTCCCATACTGTGGCTCTCAGGGTGACGTCTTCAGCCATTACTCAAACCTTCGCGGATTACTATGAGACCCTTTACACCGTCCGTCCCCCAGGTGCTTCCCTAGATGACTTGTTGGACGAGACAGATACCCGACTCCCGGGTCTCTTTCCAGAGGCGACGGAGGCTCTGGACTGTCCTTTCACCCTGGAGGAAGTCCAGGACGCTATCTCACTCTTGCATCCCGGGAAGACACCTGGTCCCGATGGGTTTCCTCAAGAGTACTACGCGACCTTTCGGGATGTCCTGGCCTCCCATTTGGCGGATCTTTTCCTCCACGTGGCGGAGGTAGGGGCATTCCCTCCCGAGTCGGATGTTGCCACGATAGTGGTCATTCCAAAGACACAACCGCCCTCCCTGAGCTGTGCGGACTACCGTCCGATTTAGCTGATTAATACAGAGACTACGTTTTTCGCCACTGTCTTGGCTCAAAGGCTACGACCCCTTCTGCAAGATCTTGTTCACCCCGACCAATGTGGGTTTATGCCTGCCAGAGGCACTCGCCATTGCATTCGCCGGCTCCATTTGGCTCTAGCTCCCCGTGGCTGCCTCACCCCATACTTGGCACTACTCTTCTTAGACTTCAAGAAGGCCTTTGATACGGTGAACTGGGAATATCTGCAAGATGTGCTGGATGGATTTTGGTCCCTCGTTCCGCCATCTGATCAGTGTTCTCTACGCTATCCCCAGAGCCTGAGTACTGATCAATGGAGAGCTGTCCGGGGCCTTCCCTATCCGAAGGGGTACACACCAGGGGTGTCCGCTCTCGCCACTCTTATTTGCGCTGGCGATGGAGCCCCTGGCGGCTCTCATCAGGCAGGACCCACTTATCCGTGGATGGGACTGGGACGCGAGTCAAGTAGACAAGATAGCCCTATACGCGGACGACGTTTTGCTATGTTTGGCTGACCCTGATAGTTCTGGCCCCAGGTGCCTGGCGATCCTTGCCGCATTTGAATGGGTCTCGGGACTCCGCATCAACCAGGCAAAATCAACCCTAGTGCCCCAACACCCCTCCCGGGACTGTTTTGACTGGCAGTCGGGCATCCCCCTTAGAAGGCACTCGGTCAAGTACCTCGGCATTTGGATAGCTCTTCTGCCAGAACTTGAGCGGGCTTTAAACGTCACACCTTTGGTTGCCCGGATGAAGGCGGATTTCAAGAGGTGGCAGACTCTCCCCCTCAACCCTTATGGAAGGAGTGAGTTGTTCAAAATGATGGTCCTCCCCCTTTTTATTTACATAATACTAAACATTACTGTCCACCTGTCGAGTAGCTGGTTCCGCGAACTGGACAGTGTCCTCACCCGGTTTCTCTGGGGAGGGGGTAGGCCATGCCAATCTCTGGCACACTGTCGTATCCCCCCCTTTGATGGAGGCATGGGGTAACCAACTTTCACCTATACTACCTAGCCACGAAGCTCATTGTCATCCATGATTGGTATGCGGGCGGCTCGTCCGACCCTGCATATCGGGTGGAACTCGGTGCGTCGAACTTTACACAGATCCAGGGTTTTTTTTACGGCAGCCCAGTCCCGCGGGCCTTGCCCCTGGTCAACAGGACGGTGTTTCTGGCCTGGCGCACGGCCCTCCGCCATGTGCAGTGGGATCGGATACTAATTCAGCAGACACCATTATGGCATGGGTCCTGGATGCAAGAGGTCTCGTCCTTGCAGAGGTTCCGACAGTGGGACCTTGTTGGAATCTCAGTACTCGGTGATGTTTAGGTGGGGGATCACATCCTCTCCTTTGCGGATCTGCAGCACCGCCACGCCCTTGGACACTCACACTATAAATACCTGCAGCTGAGACAGGCCCTCCATACCTATGTCTCACCCTCTGTCTCTCTTCCAGAGTTCAGCCCATTAGAAGCCCAAGTGATGATGGGAAATCTGGGGAGGGGAGGAGTGTCCCGTATCTACTGATCCTTAGTGAATAATGGCCCGCTTCTCTAGACCGGCTCCGGGGTCGATGGGAGAGTTGGGTGGGCCCCCTAGAGGAGGCGGACTGGAGGGATGCCCTTATGGCACCTAAAACCCTGACCACATCCTCCAAGCTTCGTCTGGTCCAGCTCTATTATTTACACACGGCGTATCTCACCCCGACATGGCTATTCCAGGCCCGGCTGAAGCCCTCCCCGGCATGCACACGATGTACATCTGCCCCAGCTGACTTCTATCACATGGTATGGTGCTGTCCGGCCTTGGCGCCATTCTGGGAGGGGGTGGAAAGAGAGCTCACGACCGCATTGGGCTGGGAGGTTCCTCACGACCCCATATGTTTGTTGCTTGGGGTGTTTGATGGCCTGGATGGATCAGGGGCGGATAAGCGCCTACTGGGGATAGCTGTGGCAGTGGCCAAGAGAGAAGGGAGAAGAAGCTTGAAATATTGGATATCAGTGTGCTTTAATTGGATTATAATTGAATACATGGATATAATTTGAACAGATGGCTTATTGCCTGCATAAGGCTATTTCAGTTGTGCGTTTGGCGGGGGCAGCAATACGCCCCTACCTTCTGAAACGTATGTACCAAGGCACATTGTGGGCATGGTGCCTTTCCAAACGGCACGCTTCATACAGACACATTTGCATAAAGAGAAAAATATAACGAATAAACAGGTGTGCATCCGTATCCCTGTGAACTCTTGTCGAAATGAATGCCCGACATGGGATAGCACCCGCAAAGAATTTAAAGAATTATGGAGGAAGAAAATGAATACTGTAACCCCACACGGAAGGCGATACATCGTGGTTCGTCATCAAAGACAGAGGTGGATTTATAAGAACTTTTATATATGTTGGACTACGAATGAATTTGGTCTTTACAAACAATGTGCGTTCAGAGTTAAAAATCAATCGCTAGGACACGTGTTTAATATTTGTTTACAATCGCCATGCATGATGGGACATGTAGGCTTTACCTGAGGCATACATTCGATAAAGCTTGTTTGGTGGGAAACGCAACCCATATGGACCAATGAGGGTGATTGAGAAACGTTTAAAGAAGGGGTGGGAAGAGGGAGGGAAAATTCAACGGTCAGCAAAGTAACTAAGTCGGATGTCCCGTAGCGACAGTGGCAGGTAGGTTACCCGTCTGTTATAAAAAAGCAGGATTGATGCTTTTTTGCTGCACGAGAGAGATCCAAACTGTGAGGAATGTGTAAACGCGGTAAAAGAAGTAGAGAGCAACAGGACCAACCGATGCGGGCGCTTGAATGGTGTTGATTCTTTGAAGCGGGGTTTGGCTATAGAGATATTTGGTTAAGTGGGAAGGTGATTGTGGAAGGAGTAAGTTATGGTAGGATGTGGGGTCAGTTATATATGGGGACTGCATGTTAATCCCATTATTTTTAAGCATAACGACGATTTTTGATGAAAAGTTTGACCAATGATATGGTGTTTTGAAAACGAATTGAGCACTTATGCACTTGTTTGATAATGTTGTAAATTTAGAATGGTAATAGTTGTTATCTCATTTGTTATTCCAGTGATCCCTGATGAACGGCACGTGATGCCCGAAAGGCATTGGGTATTTTAAATAAACTCCACTGTCTGACGAAAATTGCTCTACTCGTGTTCTGTGCATGAGGTTCGGATGGCCCAGCCGTAACATGTGAAACAATGTAAATTGGCAAATCCGCTCCGCGTGTGGGAGAAGAAGCTTGAAATATTGGATATCAGTGTGCTTTAATTGGATTATAATTGAATACATGGATATAATTTGAACAGATGGCTTATTGCCTGCATAAGGCCATCTCAGTTGTTCATTTGGCGGGGGCAGCAATACGCCCCCACCTTCTGAAACATATGTACCCGGGCACGTTGTGGGCATGGTGCCTTTCCAACCGGCACGCTTCATACAGACACATTTGCATAAAGAGAAAAATATAATGAATAAACAGGTGTGCATCCCTATCCCAGTGAATTCTTGTCGAAATGAATGCCCCACATGGGATAGCACCCGCAAAGAATTTAAAGAATCATGGAGGAAGAAAATGAATACTGTAACCCCACACGGAAGGCAATACATCGTGGTTCGTCATCAAAGACAGAGGTGGATTTATAAGAACTTTTATATATGTTGGACTACGAATTAATTTGGTCTTTACAAACAATGTGCGTTCAGAGTTAAAAATCAAACGCTAGGACACGTGTTTAATATTTGTTTACAATCGCCATGCATGATGGGACATGTAGGCTTTACGTGAGGCATACATTCGATAGAGCTTGTTTGACGGGAAACGCAAACCATATGGACCAATGGGGGTGATTGAGAAACGTTTAAAAAAGGGGTGGGAAGAGGGAGGGAAAATTCAACGGTCAGCAAAGTAACTAAGTCGGATGTCCCGTAGCGACAGTGGCAGGTAGGTTACCCGCCTGTTATAAAAAAGCAGGATTGACACTTTTTTGCTGCATGAGAGAGATCCGAACTGTGAGGAATGTGTAAACGTGGTAAAAAAAGTAGAGAGCAACAGGACCAACCGATGCGGGCGCTTGAATGGTGTTGATTCTTTGAAGCAGGGTTTGGCTATAGAGATATTTGGTTAAGTGGGAAGGTGATTGTGGAAGGAGTAAATTATGGTAGGATGTGGGGGCAGTTATATATGGGGACTGCATGTTAATCCCGTTATTTTTAAGCATAACGACGATTTTTGATGAAAAGTTTGACCAATGATATGGTGTTTTGAAAACGAATTGAGCACTTATGCACTTGTTTGATAATGTTGTAAATTAAGAATGGTAATAGTTGTTATCTCATTTGTTATTCCAGTGACCCCTGAAGAAGGGCACCTGATGTCCGAAATGCATTGGGTATTTTAAATAAACTTCACTGTCTGACGAAAATTGCTCTACTCGTGTTCTGTGCATGAGGTTCGGATGGCCCAGTCGTAACATGTGAAACAATGTAAATTGGCAAATCCACACCGCGTGTGGGAGAAGAAGCTTGCAATATTTGATATCAGTGTGCTTTATTTGGATTATAATTGAATACATTGATATAATTTGAACAGATGGCTTATTGCCTGCATAAGGCTATCTCAGTTGTGCGTTTGGCGGGGGCAGCAATACGCCCCCACCTTCTGAAACATATGTACCCAGGCACGTTGTGGGCATGGTGCCTTTCCAAACAGCACGCTTCCTACAGACACATTTGCATAAAGAGAAAAATATAATGAATAAACAGGTGTGCATCCCTATCCCAGTGAATTCTTGTCAAAATGAATGCCCCACATGGGATAGCACCCGCAAAGAATTTAAAGAATTATGGAGGAAGAAAATGAATACTGTAACCCCACACGGAAGGCGATACATCGTGGTTCGTCATCAAAGACAGAGGTGGATTTATAAGAACTTTTATATATGTTGGACTACGAATGAATTTGGTCTTTACAAACAATGTGCGTTAAGATTTAAAAATCAAACGCTAGGACACGTGTTTAATATTTGTTTACAATCGCCATGCATGATGGGACATGTAGGCTTCACGTGAGGCATACATTCGATAGAGCTTGTTTGGCGGGAAACGCAAAGCATATGGACCAATGGGGGTGATTGAGAAACGTTTAAAAAAGGGGTGGGAAGAGGGAGGGAAAATTCAACGGTCAGCAAAGTAACTAAGTCGGATGTCCCGTAGCGACAGTGGCAGGTAGGTTACCCGCCTGTTATAAAAAAGCAGGATTGACACTTTTTTGCTGCATGAGAGAGATCCGAACTGTGAGGAATGTGTAAACGTGGTAAAAAAAGTAGAGAGAAACAGGACCAACCAATGCGGGCGCTTGAATGGTGTTGATTCTTTGAAGCGGGGTTTGGCTATAGAGATATTTGGTTAAGTGGGAAGGTGATTGTGGAAGGAGTAAATTATGGTAGGATGTGGGGGCAGTTATATATGGGGACTGCATGTTAATCCCGTTATTTTTAAGCATAACGATGATTTTTGATGAAAAGATTGACCAATGATATGGTGTTTTGAAAACAAATTGAG
Source organism: Lissotriton helveticus (assembly GCF_964261635.1). Lineage (NCBI taxonomy): Eukaryota > Metazoa > Chordata > Amphibia > Caudata > Salamandridae > Lissotriton > Lissotriton helveticus. The sequence continues at coordinate 339,123,398 of NC_136071.1, read as the reverse complement.
CACTTATGCACTTGTTTGATAATGTTGTAAATTTAGAATGGTAATAGTTGTTATCTCATTTGTTATTCCAGTGACCCCTGATGAAGGGCACGTGATGCCCGAAATGCATTGGGTATTTTAAATAAACTCCACTGCCTGACGAAAATTGCTCTACTCGTGTTCTGTGCATGAGGTTCGGATGGCCCAGCCGTATCATGTGAAACAATGTAAATTGGCAAATCCACTCCATGTGTGGGAGAAGAAGCTTGAAATATTGGATATCAGTGTGCTTTAATTGGATTATAATTGAATACATGCATATAATTTGAACAGATGGCTTATTGCCTGCATAAGGTTATCTCAGTTGTGCGTTTGGCGGGGGCAGCAATACGCCCCCACCTTCTGAAACATATGTACCCAGGCACGTTGTGGGCATGGTGCCTTTCCAAACGGCACGCTTCATACAGACACATTTGCATAAAGAGAAAAATATGATGAATAAACAGGTGTGCATCCCTATCCCAGTGAATTCTAGTGACCATGAGAGACATTGGGGCACACTGGTCCCCAGCCAAGGCGCCCACTCTAAAGGGGTGGAGGAGGGGAGTGGACTGGTGCGGGATCCAGGAGGAAGCCATGCTCGAAGCTCGGGGGTGCCCGGATTTGTTTAATAAAGTATGGGGTAAATGGTTTAATATGCTTCCCCCTTGAGGATCTGCCTATTTACCTGTTCATCGTTTCTTTATTTCACCCTCCATTGTGTGCAATTTTCCCTCGTCCATGCTCTGCCATGCTCACCCTGAAGGACAGTTTTGCTTTGTGTCAACTGTGTGTACTTTTATTTTCTTTCCTGACCTCAATTGAACTGCAACCAATGAATGTGTCTTGTTGTAATAAGCTTAATAAATTGATTATCAAAAAGAAATCTGAAAGAGGATTAAACTCTCCAGCGAGTGATGGTCCATTTAAAATTGGAACTTTGATATTATATATATATTTATATATTACCTACTGGCGATAGCCAGTAGGTATATATAGTTAGGATTGTTTTCCATAGGGAAATCGCAACATTCTATTGGGAATAACTTTGGCGCCGGTTGAGGAATCTTCCTGAAATTTTCCTTAACTTTGCCTCGCGGCGCTCCGCTCCTTCCCTGAAAGTTTGGGGGGATTCGTCAAGCGGGGGCCGAGATAAAAGGGGGGTCCCAAAACGTGTTTTCCCCATGTTAATTTCCATAGGGCGGTTGGACTCACTTTTAGCCCGAACGGCTGAATGGTTTTGCACCAAACTTGGCAAAATTGTAGGGACTGGTAGCCCGATGTGCCTTTGCTATGTCTCAAGATATGTGCTCCAGTGGTTTTTACGAAAATTAACTTTGAAAAAAGATATATTGGGCTACATTGGGCTATATATATGTTAGAGCCCAAATGTAGCCCAATGTAGCCCAATGTAGCCCAATGTAGCCCAAAGATGGCCACCAGAGACAATAAAAACCAAATGTAGCCCAAATATCAGCCAGATGTAGCCCAACTATAGCCCAATGACAGAATGTCCCAGAGTGTTCTAAAGAACAACTAGAGCGCTAACAGTCTTACTTATGACAAAAGTATGGCACACCTGAAGTCATCTTGATTGGAATAAAGTGTTAACACTTAAAACATTTAATTTGCAAAGGAACAAAATGAGGGGGTTCATTTTGCCATAGAAATTATGATTAGTGCTGAAGAAAGAAAAATTAGGGCACATTTTGAGTGACTTCTCAAATCCTCTTATATTTCATTAAAAGAATTCTGATATGCAGTCTCCCAAGATGGCCACCAGAGACAAAAGAGCCAAAATGTAGCCCAAATATCAGCCAGATGTAGCCCAACTATAGCCCAATGACAGAATGTCCCAGAGTGTTCTAAAGAACAACTAGAACGCTAACAGTCTTACTTATGACAAAAGCATGGCACACCTGAAGTCATCTTGATTGGAATAAAGTGGTAACACTTAATACATTTAATTTGAAAAGGAACAAAATGAGGGGTTTCATTTTGCCATAGAAATTTTATATATATATATATATATATATTCATTGAAAAAACCATAGGTTACACACCAGTTATAGTTAGGAATTAGCATTTAAAAAACCTTTGAAATTCACTGAAAAAACCATAGGTTTCACACCAGTTATAGTTAGCTGGAAATTTTACTCGCATAAAACCATTGAAATTCCTACGTTATAGTTAGTTGGACTGACTATAACTTGCATGTCTGCAATGCACTGCTGATGACGTCGCATATTACATCACTCATGCATATATTTAAATATTTAAACATTACTCGCTAATATATGTATTCACTAAGATACACTTAATAAGCCAGTTAACCAATCAATTTTTTTTTTTAAAACACTGAAAAAAACATAGGTTTCAGGCCTTATATAGTTAGGAATTAGCATTTAAAAAACCTTTGAAATTCACTGAAAAAACCATAGTTTTCAGGCCTTATATAGTTAGGAATTAGCATTTAAAAAACCTTTGAAATTCACTGAAAAAACCATAGTTTTCAGGCCTTATATAGTTAGGAATCAGCATTTAAAAAACCTTTGAAATTCACTGAAAAAACCATAGGTTTCAGGCCTTATATAGTTAGGAATTAGCATTTAAAAAAAACTTTGAAATTCACTGAAAAAACCATAGGTTTCAGGAGTTATATAGTTAGGAATTAGTTTTTAAAAAACCTTTGAAATTCACTCAAAAAACTATAAGTTTTAGTGGTGTTATAGTTAGCTGGACATTTTACTCATACAAAACCAATGAAATTGCTCCTATATAGTTAGTTGTACTAACTATATTTTGCGCACCCGCAATCCACTGGTGATGATGTCACATATTAGATCATTCATGACATGGTCAGTGACATCACTGATGACATCTCAAATGACATCACTGATGACATCACTGATGACATCATCCAGTGAATGTGGTTTGCTTCGTTATTTAAATATGCATTATATATATAGCAATTTACATTGAAGAATGAGTGGATATATTTAAATAAATATTTGGATGGAGGATTTAGTAGCAGTGTAATTGACCGTTTACTTGACCAATTTATAATGTCTCACTAAATATAGTGGATAGTGACTAAACTGTGTGAATATCTGTATCACTTTGTCCGTTGTTGTGTAAACTGATTCTACAGTTGGTTACTAGCTATGTGAAAGTCTATATTAGTTATTGATTAGTTAACTGAGTATTTGTATGGGAGTGTGAAAGTGTGTGGTTCGGTGTGGGGGGTGTGTGACTGTCCAAAGATGTGTGAATAGTTGATTCAGTAGATATATGAAGTTAAAACTACATGTTCTAACAGTTTGGGTGAGGGAATCTCTTTATGGGTGAGGTGATGAGCAAATATATTTCTCAAAGGTACAGGTCCAACAAACTAGAAAAATAAAAGGCAGTGTATGTGTCAGTTGTTGTATATAAATAGGTATACCTAAGACACAATGATTGTGTGAGTGACTGTATGGATAACTGTATACTTGTAATAATGATTTTATAATTCACTAAGTATGACTTACTATCTAAATGAATAGAAGAAGTGGTGTTTGTATAAGTGTTTTGCTAAGTAAATATGTAAGTATGATCCATTGTTTGCATAAGTGAGTAGGATGACTTCATATGTGAATAGGATGCGTGCTGTTGGTTAATGTCGATATAGATGTATAAGTATTTTTGATAGTGTTCTATTGTTCATTGACAGCATGTATGAGTGAATCCATAGGTAAGTGATTAGATGTGTGTACACATCTATGAATCACTGAGTGGATTTTTAGATACTTGTATTGCTGTGACAATGGATTTAAATATGATACACTGTATTTTACAAACAGTGATGAAAAATTGTAATAGTGTATGAAAAGGTGTATGTGATTGTCACGTGGATGATGTCATCAGTGATGTCATCAGTGATGTCATTTGAGATGTCATCAGTGATGTCACTGACCATGTCATGAATGATCTAATATGTGACATCATCAGCAGTGGATTGCGGGTGCGCGAAATATAGTTAGTACAACTAACTATATAGGAGCAATTTCATTGGTTTTGTATGAGTAAAATGTCCAGCTAACTATAACACCACTAAAACTTATAGTTTTTTGAGTGAATTTCAAAGGTTTTTTAAAAACTAATTCCTAACTATATAACTCCTGAAACCTATGTTTTTTTCAGTGAATTTCAAAGGTTTTTTTAAATGCTAATTCCTAACTATATAAGGCCTGAAACCTATGTTTTTTTCAGTGAATTTCAAAGGTTTTTTAAATGCTGATTCCTAACTATATAAGGCCTGAAACCTATGGTTTTTTCAGTGAATATATATATACATATATATATATATTTTTTTATTATTATTTATTTATTTATTTAATTCGTTTTTTGGGGACATTGACAAAGGCGTGTAGCCGAAACGCGTCTGTCGGGTGTTTTTGTGCGGAATAAAAACTGAATAATATATCCCTCTTGTGTGCGCCTCATCTTTGATCCAGAAGCGGATCGTCGTACTTTTCATATATATATATCTATATCTATATCTATATCTATATATATATATATATATATATATATATATATATCCAAGCTCAAACCATTTCCCATAACGAAATGTATCACGCACTCCAGGGGTAAGTGGCAAGATTTTATTTCAGCCCGCAAAGTTGTGCAACAGACGCGTTTCGGACACAGAGTCCTTTGTCAATGTTTACATGTTATACCATCTAGCGGCGTAATATATGCATTATTCCACATAACTGAAAACGGACAAATCTTTCAGCGTTTTACAGATATAGCGGCCATCTTTAAAAAGGTTAAATAACACATTTCACATTGATAGAAACCGCTAAAACCGGTATACTGTATATATTTATGCCGTGTGTCGGCGATTAACCGGCATTTCTGGACGCTGTTCTACTGTCCGCCTTATCAGTACAAGAGCACAAAATTATTCGTGATTCTATGCAAATACCACATCCATATCGGTCACTCTGGTGGTTTCTGATCTGGGTGTAACAACATACCATTGATCAGGACTGGTAAAAATAAACCACAAAAGAGATACGATGGCAGAGAACACATGTTTAAGCACACAATATGATGATGAACCTTTGGCTTTGTTTCTTTTCCTTTCTTTTTCTTCTTCTTTTTCTTTCTTTTTCTTTCCATTCCTCTCTCTTACTTTGTGCAAGTATGAACTTTGAGAATTGAAAATGTAATATTTTTTATTATTGTTGATTTTAATGACATTTTTACTGACTTTGGTGTCATGTCGGTGATATGCATCAAGAACTTTATGATGAAATGGTCTACATCATTATCCCCTGAAATCAGCAACCATGTCTAGACAAATACGAAAATGTAAATAACAGTTGTGTAAATTTTGATTAATTCTCTTTACCCCCAATCCGACGAGGTGTGGTGAATTGCCGATACACGGCTTTATCTCATTTGTGGTTTATTTTTACCATGTAAACATTGGCGAAGGACTCTGTGTCCGAAACGCGTCTGTTGCACAACTTTGCGGGCTGAAATAAAATCTTGCCACTTACCCCTGGAGTGCGTGATACATTTCGTTATGGGAAATGGTTTGAGCTTGGATAATTGACCGCGAGTATCGGCGCGGATTCCGCACCCGCTTGAGAGTGCCTCTGGACTGCCGATGCAACTGGGAGCCTTGATTTGTTGTTTACGGTGGCACCGCAACGCCATAACAGGAGGAGGGACTATCGTAGGAAAAGTTTGTGGCTGCCGGTAGACGAGGAAGACAAGGTTCGTCACCGGTAAGCTACTCTTTACTATCCTCGATCCTACCAAATATCCGGAACCTGTTTTACTGCTTAGCAAAGCGTGGGGGTTTAAAGTGGCTTCAACACGGTGAAAATTTCCGTGTACAGCTGTAACACCGCAAATACAATGTGCGACGAGAAAGACCGCCAGGAGGCTGTATTAGACATTTTAAAAAAAAGAACACCTGGTTTAATCACCACGCCAGATGCCGGTGGAGGGGTGAAGACATTATCGAGTTCCTTGGCAAATCTATTTTTGAAATTGGAGAGATGTAGTGAGAGGGAAGTAAGGAAATGGTGGGAGGCTACTTCCCTGCAAAACTACATTGATGTCGACAGAGTTCCAAGAGGGCTGAGGATATACACTGTTCCGGCCTATGAAAGTCCAGACCCTCGGCTGTTGGAACAATGGGCCGAACTCACAGCCGCGTCCTGCAAAGCAATGTTAGACCTGCTGGTTAAATTTGCATGGAGTGATCGGGCAAAGGCATTGGAAGAAATCGCCCTGATTGAGAAAGAAATAGCCAAGGATACCGATTTGACAAGACAGGAACAACTGAGAGGGGAAATGAAAAAACGACTAATTAAATATGAACTCAAGATAAGACTGAGAAAACAAGAGAAATTCGAGCGCGACGAGCGGGACTACGCTCTTGGTAGGATCCTGACCTTTGCTAAAAAATACGAAGCCCCGAGGGCAGCGATGAAGAAAAAGAAGAACATGCCTCCAGCTGTAGAACCAGCGACATCTGAATCAAGTGTAACAGATGAAGATCAATCAGGCGATGAAAGACCTGGTGTCATGAATGATAATGGGAAGAACCCTTTTCATCAGCAATTCGACCTGATCCGAAAGACATGGCTCAGAGGGGGCAAGGTCAAGTCGCCAGAGGACGACGAAGAACTCGGAAAGGGGGCTGGAAGAGGAAGAGGCAAGGCAAAGAAAAGCAATTACAACACCAGCAAGAAGAAGGGCAGCAGGTGGTAGATACCAGTGAAAATCTAACCATCATAAATTTAACCAAAGACACGCTTACTAAGGAAGAAGAAGAAACGCTGCGACTGGGACTAACCTTCTGCCCTAATAATAAGAAAATCGAGTACACCCAAACTCGAATCGACCTCTTCAAACTGACCAGGAAGATTAAATTGCATACATTTCATAAACTTAAACCCACAATTGGAAAACTAAAGAAAACGACCAAAAAAACGGGATTACATCCCACAGATGTACTTACTGTCAGAGATCTGAATACAGCGGGTATGCTGGATGAACTCAGAGATGAAACGACACAGTCATCTTCTTATGTTGGCGAATGTAGAGGAATTGAGCAGCAATCTCCCATAACCAACTTTCGTGCTCCTTCTCATTTTAATCCACAAATGCCCTACGACGCCATCGACACTTTCTCAGAGACAGTTATTCAGGACCTCATGAAACTAAGGACTTTACCAGCAACGAAAAACAAGAAATCTAAGATGAAAATCAATCTTAGCAGAGGACAATCTATGGCACTTTCCAATATATCGGAAAAGGAAGGAATAATTGTGAAACCCTCCGACAAAGGAGGCAACGTCGTGCTCCTCACAAGAGAACAATATTGTGAAGAATCTTTACGACAGTTGGAAGAAGTAGAAAATTATCAAAGGAGCAGCAGGACGGAGTATCAACATAGTATCCAAGTTTACCATGATTCATTAACTAAATGGCGAAATAAACTGATGTTGGATACCAATGAATATCTGTTTCTTCGTAATCCTGAACCTGTCATTCTGACATTTTATTACCTTCCCAAGGTTCATAAAGATCTTGACTGTCCCCCAGGAAGGCCTATTGTGTCCTCAAAGGGAGGATTAACTGAAAACCTTTCTATATACATTGACTCTTTTCTATCGAGTTTTGTTGTTGATTTAAAATCCTATGTTAGAGATACCAAACATTTTATAGAACAGCTTGAAACCATTGTTTGGGATACCACGTATGTTCTAATAACGTTAGACATCACGAGTCTTTATACAAGTATCAGACATGCACAAGGTATAGAGGCTGTTAGGTACTTCCTGGAAAAAAAGACCCGCAAAATACATGGAACACAACACCATGCTGATTGAATGTCTGGAGTTTTGTCTTACGGACAATATATTCTTGTTCAGTACTGAATTATTTAGACAAACCTCAGGGACTGCGATGGGAACCTGCTTCGCCCCCAGCTATGCGAATCTCTTCGTTGGCTGGTGGGAGGAGCAGGTGGCCCTAGCAGGGGCAAAAATGAAGTGGGCAGAACATATTGTGGTATGGCGTCAATATATCGACGATCTCTTCTTGGTGTGGAGGGGCTCCACCACACAAGCTGAAATATTCATTGAGGACCTAAACAACAACAGTCTTAATTTGAGATTCACAGCCAACATTAATGTTACAGAGGTGCACTATCTAGATCTGAAAGTTTATGTAAATGGGGAGAGACTAGAAACGGCCTTATATAGGAAGCCTACGGCCGGGAACAGCATACTTCATGCTAAAAGCAGTCACCCCCCAGCCTGATTCGAAGTATACCCTATGGGGAACTTCTCAGATTGAGACGCAACTGCTCACGGGATTCTGATTTTAGTACAGCTGCAGAAGAATGCATCTCGAGATTCCGTACAAGAGGCTACAATCAGGCTGAATTGGAGAAGACCTATAAAAAGGTGGCCAGAATTCCTAGGAAACATCTACTTGAGAGTAAGGATAAGAAAGATAAATCCTCCGAAATCAAAAATAAGTTTCGTATGATAACGACTTTTTCGGACCAGGCCAACACCCTAAGAGGGATACTCACAAAAAACTGGCATATTCTCCAAACAGACCCCATAATAGGGAAGGATGTTCCTCTGAAACCTTTGATAACGTTTAGAAAATTGAGATCTATAAAAGACAAAATTGTCCATAGTCACCTGACACCAGTTAAACCCAAAGTGAGTGGAAAACTTAAAGATATGAAGGGATTTTTTTCCATGCGGGAAATGCCGAGCATGTGAAAACAGTAAACGGGTATTCTCCTATAGGATCCCAGGTATGTCCCAAACAAAGCCCATTAAGGAATTCATCACATGCACAACTCCCTATGTTGTTTACTGTCTTATCTGCCCTTGCGGACTCCAATACATTGGAAGTACGATCAAGAATGTGAAAATGCGAATCTTAGAACACCAAAGAGCTATCACAAACAAGGATATGGCATATCCTGTAGCTCGACACTTCGCAGAAGTACATCAGAGTAATAGGGAGCTGTTACAGTACTTCGGTCTAGATCACATACCTTTAAATCCTAGAGGGGGAGATCGACTACTCAGTCTTCGAAGACTTGAGTCACGTTACATTATAGACATGCAAACAAAATATCCACTAGGTCTCAATAGTGGAGAAGAACTAACGGTTCATCTAGGGAGATGATTGACATGTACGATGGCAGAGAACACATGTTTAAGCACACGTTATGATGATGAACCTTTGGCTTTGTTTCTTTTCCTTTCTTTTTCTTCTTCTTTTTCTTTCTTTTTCTTTCCATTCCTCTCTCTTACTTTGTGCAAGTATGAACTTTGAGAATTGAAAATGTAATATTTTTTATTATTGTTGATTTTAATGACATTTTTACTGACTTTGGTGTCATGTCGGTGATATGTATCAAGAACTTTATGATGAAATGGTCTACATCATTATCCCCTGAAATCAGAAACCATGTCTAGTCAAATACGAAAATGTAAATAACAGTTGTGTAAATTTTGATTAATTCTCTTTACCCCCAATCCGGCGAGGTGTGGTGAATGGCGGATACACGGCTTTATCTCATTTGTGGTTTATTTTTACCAGTCCTGATCAATGGTATGTTGTTACACCCAGATCAGGAACCACCAGAGTGACCGATATGGATGTGGTATTTGCATAGAATCACGAATAATTTTGTGCTCTTGTACTGATAAGGCGGACAGTAGAACAGCGTACAGAAATGCCGGTTAATCGCCGATACACGGCATAAATATACACAGTATACCGGTTTTAGCGGTTTCTATCAATGTGAAATGAGTTATTTAACCTTTTTAAAGATGGCCGCTATATCTGTAAAACGCTGAAAGATTTGTCTGTTTTCAGTTATGTGGAATAATGCATATATTACGCCGCTAGATGGTCTAACATGTAAACATTGACGAAGGACTCTGTGTCTGAAACGCGTCTGTTGCATAACTTTGCGGGCTGAAATAAAATCTTGCCACTTACCCCTGGAGTGCGTGATACATTTCGTTATGGGAAATGGTTTGAGCTTGGATAATTGACCGCGAGTATCGGCGCGGATTCCGCACCCGCTTGAGAGTGCCTCTGGACTGCCGATGCAACTGGGAGCCTTGATATATATATATATATATATATATATATATATATATATAACAAGCTTCAAACACCAACCAGTTGCACTGCACGAGTGGGTGCACGCCAGAACGGGGGTGTGCCCGGGTTCCAAATTAGCTCCAAAGTCCCAGGAAAATAAATCCAAAAGGAAGGCAGCACACTCAGGGGAGGTTTCACATAAGATTTAATAAGGAAACCAACAGCAACGACGCGTTTCGCCTTAGGGCTTTGTCAAGTTGTGCAGAGAGCCGAGGCGTGCGTCGGTTTACAAAGCGGACAACATGCAAATTCAAATGTCAAGAAATCAAGGTAGGACTGTGCTACCACAAACTTGGTCGCCATATTGGAACGGAGTGGAATACAATACAGGCAGTAGAAACATAATGCTTCACATGAATGCCTAAACCAAATGTAATGTATGATTACCAAACTATCTAAGTTCTGAATGAACATGGAAAGCGCAGTCACAACAATAAATATTGACATAATACTTTCGCCCTGTATGGGCATGCGTGGAGAACTGGATGTGATTATTTTACGGAGTGAGCAAAACCACAATCACATAATGCGATGTGTGGCACACAATAGAGCCCCGAATGGGCACACAATTAATGCTAAATATATAAATATATGCATACAAATAGCAAAAAATCAAAGAGCATTGAAGACTACATTCTATCAATATCACAACTCATAGCATCAATTATGTAGCATCTAGTCAAAACCCCACAATAATGTCATCCTGGATGGATAGTACATGACATAAGAGCATGTGTCACAAAATACATTAAATATCATGTATACAAATTTAAAAAGTAATCTATATGTTACAAATAAAACCACTAAGGCACAGTCAGGAAATATGAAGAAAATGATGTTTAGAACAGAAACACGGCCAATCAGCCCAAATGAACTGATAATTCTTCATGCATATTTAGGCCAAGCGGATGCTTACATTGTAAGTCAATTATATATCTAGATTCCAGTCGTCTCAGTCTAAGTAGACGATCGCCCCCCCTAATGCTCAAAGGTACATTATCTATGCATATATAAGTTAACAGATCCCTGTTACTCTTATGCATTTTGGCAAAATGCCTGGCCACTGGGTAAGTCTCATCCTTTTTAGCGATCGCACGCATATGTTCAAGTATCCTAAGTTTTACTGCATTGGTCGTGCTCCCGATATAATTCAGACCGCACGGGCATGTTAGGCAATAAATGGCATATGACGTGGAACATGTTAAAAATGTATTTATTCTTTTGGGGATGGTCACACCAGGTATTTTGTAAGTAAGCGTCCGCTTACTGAATTTGCAGGCCTTACATCGGCCACATCGATAAAAACCATTAAGTACTGGCAACTTAGGGGTGTTTTCAGGAGCAGAATAATGACTGGAAACCAGATGATTTTTTAAAGATCTCGCTTTTCTAAATGTAATAAGGGGGTTAGGTGGTAAATCTGCTTTGATGGTATTATCCGACAATAAGATGTTCCAATTTTTCTTAAGAATTTGTTTAATCTGGCCTGCATTATGGGAAAAGGTCGTTATTAATCGAAATTTACCATTTTTGGCTTTGTTCTGATTTTTTGTTTTCAACAATTCTTTACGTTTCATTTTTTTGACCCTCTCATAGGCTTTACTAAGCACATTGTCGCCATAGCCCCTAGCTTTAAACCTTTGCATGCTTGCCCGAGCTGCTCTCTCAAAATCAGTATCACTAGAGTTATTTCTGCGTATTCTCAGTAGCTCCCCATACGGTATACTCTCCACTAATTGTCGGGGATGGCTACTTGTAGCGAACAAAGTGGAATTGCCCGCCGTTTCTTTTCTAAAAAGTTTAGTCTGAATGCAACCACAGTCGTCTATGTATATGGTGAGATCAAGATAATCTACTGACGTGGTGCTGATTTGTCCTGAAAATTTCAAATTGATGTCATTATCATTAAGGGCGTCTACAAAGCTATTGGCAGTATCTATAGGACATTCTAATATGATGAATAAATCATCTATATAACGATGCCACCTTATTATTCGGCTATTCCACTCAGGGTATTTCTCACTCCAGGATGCCTGCTCCTCCCACCACCCCACGAAAAGATTCGCGAAGCTGGGGGCGGAGCAGGCTCCCATCGCCACACCCGACATTTGCTGATACAATTGCTTGCCAAATAAAAACATTTTATTATTAAGGCTAAACATCATGAATTCCATTAGCATCTTGTTGTGCTCATAGAATCTTATGGGCCGTTTATCGAAGAAGCTAGCCATCGCTTTGAGACCATCACCATGAGCTATACACGTGTATAGACTGGCGATGTCAAGCACCAACATACAATATGTATCCTTCCAGACAATTTCTTCAACACAATTTAGAAAATGTTTAGTATCTCTAAGATACGATTTCAGGGACATCACCAAAGGAGACAAAAACGAGTCTACATACATGGAGAGATTCTCCGTCAAGCCACCATTAGAAGCAACAATAGGCCTACCAGGGGGATTTAACAAATCTTTATGAACCTTGGGCAGGTAATAAAAGGTGGGGATCACAGGACTAAGACACCTTAAAAATAAATATTCGTCTGTATTTAGCATGTTCGCATTATGCCATCTGGATATCATCTCATGATAGTTAGCAACACTTAGATTGTATGTTGTTGCATTCACAGTGGCATAGGTCTTGGTGTCTCCCAAAAGGCGGCAAGCCTCTGTTTCATATTGAGTCGCAGTGAGTAAAACAATGTTCCCCCCTTTATCAGAAGGCTTTATTACCAATCCTGAGTTTTCACATAGAGTCGTAAGTGCAAGCTGTTGAGTTTTGGAAAAGTTATCATTTTTGGGTTTATATTTACTGGTGATGCGCAGTCTGATGAGATCCCTCAACACCGCATCTGAAAAGATATCAATGGCATCGGCACCCATGACCGGCATGAATGTCGAGACCGGTTTAAATTCACTGGCCCCGCCTTTTTGTTGTACATCCCAATTATCAAGCATCTGAGTGTTGGTTACCTCACCATCACCATTCGTATTACTTTCCAAACGGAGGCCTTCTACTGCTCTAAGACCTCGTAGCTCGCTGCAAATAAGTTCTGTATCCTCCGCAGGTTTACTCGTCACCTTGCGCTCACTGGGTGGTTTGAGTTTAAAGAATTTGTGTAGCTTTAATTTCCTCACAAATTTAAAAATATCAATGCGCGTTTGAGCAAATTCAAAGTTTCGACGTGGACAGAAAGATAAACCTAATTGGAGTGTTGAATTTTCTTCATTCGCTAACACTCTCTCTGTTAGGTTAATGATGGTTAAATTCTCCTGGGGGTTAGTGGATTCTTGGATACCATTCAGTTCCGTTTCTTGAAGAACTTTTTCCTGCTGCGGGTCACAGGCGGAGAGCTTAAAGGATTTCTTCCAACGGCCCCCCCGCCGCGTCTTCCTCTTGATCCTTGGTTGTCCGGGGGCTTCCCTCTTCCACCCTCTAGTTGGTTGTTGCGCATTACTTGGTATTCCACTTGAAAAGGAGAAGCTTCCTCACTGCCATCTTCACTGGCTATATCGTCTGGATTAACGTCAGACTCAGAAGTAACTGATTCAGCAGTAGTGGGGACTCCCGTGTTTTTCTTATTTTTTAGTTGCCTTCTAGTGTTGTCATACTTTTTCGCAAAAGTTAACACTCTCCCCATTCGATAGTCATTCTCGTCCCTTTCAAATTTCTCCTCTTTTCTTTGTTTTATTTTTTGTTCATATTTTTTCAAACGCTTTTTAAGTAGTTCACGTTTATCTCCCAGGGTCTCCTGATCTTCTTCTTTAAGTAATTCATCTTCAATTTCCTTGATTTGTGCCAGAGCTTTTTCGCGGTCACTCCAGGCAAAGCGTACTAGGATCTGTAGACTCCCTTTGCATGATGCGGCGGTATGCTCTGCCCATGCATCAAGCAATTTGGGGTCCGGATTTTCATACGCCGGAATCGTATATATCCGCAAGCCTCTGGGGACCCGGTCAACCTCAATGTAGTTCTGTAATGAGGTTGCCTCCCACCACTTCCTGATCTCACGTTCGTATAAACGTTCTAGTGCGATCAATTTGGAATGTACGGATGTGTTACCCCCATTGGCTTGACTTCCACCAGCCTTTTGTAGACCATCAGACTTTTTTTTATTTTTGAACATTCCTTGTTCCGCCTCTCTCCTCTCTGCTTCGCAAAACATTTTGAAGGTAGTGCAGCCGCAACTACCTATAGGTTAGTGCTGTATAGTCCCCTTTCACTCTGAGTAATAAGCCCGCAGTGTTGAAAAGAACAAACCGCTATATGTATCAAGCTATTTAGCATTCGCAAAGGCCGAAATTCTGCGAATTTCGGCCTTTGCGAATGCTAATTAGACAAATGGTATGTATCAAACAAGTTTGATGCAAAATAAGGAATAGCAAAATTTGCTAATCCTTATTTTGCGATTGCACTTAAGGAATTGCAAATTTTGCGATTCCTTAAATGCAATGTATCAAACAAATAATATGCAAAAAATGCCATTAAGGATTAGCAAATTACCACCAACTTCTAGTTGGTGGTAATTTGCGAATTCTTATCAAAAAGCTTTTTTGAAAAAAACCAAAGGTGCCACATGACGCCCATACAAGCCCTTAGGGCATGTATGTGCGCCATATGCCCCCAAATGTCTTTTTCAGGGGTGCAGCAGGGTGTTCTTGAGACACCCCTGCACCCTCGGAAAAATCCCTAATTTGCGATCAGCAAATTGCTAATTGCAAATTGCACTTTCATTCCTATGGGCCTCCTGGCCCATGGAAATGAAGGGGTAATTTGCGATTGACAATTTGCTAATCTCAAATTAGGAATGCTAAGGAATCGCTATTGGAAAGCGATTTTGTACATACATACCGTTTTGCATTTCCTAAATAGCGATTCCTTAAAATTCGCTATTTAGGAAATGCAAAATGGTTTGTTGATACATATAGCGGAAAGTCTTTAAATGCGCACAGTGCGCCTTACCCGCAAGTGAAGATGGCAGTGAGGAAGCTTCTCCTTTTCAAGTGGAATACCAAGTAATGCGCAACAACCAACTAGAGGGTGGAAGAGGGAAGCCCCCGGACAACCAAGGATCAAGAGGAAGACGCGGCGGGGGGGCCGTTGGAAGAAATCCTTTAAGCTCTCCGCCTGTGACCCGCAGCATGAAAAAGTTCTTCAAGAAACGGAACTGAATGGTATCCAAGAATCCACTAACCCCCAGGAGAATTTAACCATCATTAACCTAACAGAGAGAGTGTTAGCGAATGAAGAAAATTCAACACTCCAATTAGGTTTATCTTTCTGTCCACGTCGAAACTTTGAATTTGCTCAAACGCGCATTGATATTTTTAAATTTGTGAGGAAATTAAAGCTACACAAATTCTTTAAACTCAAACCACCCAGTGAGCGCAAGGTGACGAGTAAACCTGCGGAGGATACAGAACTTATTTGCAGCGAGCTACGAGGTCTTAGAGCAGTAGAAGGCCTCCGTTTGGAAAGTAATACGAATGGTGATGGTGAGGTAACCAACACTCAGATGCTTGATAATTGGGATGTACAACAAAAAGGCGGGGCCCGTGAATTTAAACCGGTCTCGACATTCATGCCGGTCATGGGTGCCGATGCCATTGATATCTTTTCAGATGCGGTGTTGAGGGATCTCATCAGACTGCGCATCACCAGTAAATATAAACCCAAAAATGATAACTTTTCCAAAACTCAACAGCTTGCACTTACGACTCTATGTGAAAACTCAGGATTGGTAATAAAGCCTTCTGATAAAGGGGGGAACATTGTTTTACTCACTGCGACTCAATATGAAACAGAGGCTTGCCGCCTTTTGGGAGACACCAAGACCTATACCACTGTGAATGCAACAACATACAATCTAAGTGTTGCTAACTATCATGAGATGATATCCAGATGGCATAATGCGAACATGCTAAATACAGACGAATATTTATTTTTAAGGTGTCTTAGTCCTGTGATCCCCACCTTTTATTACCTGCCCAAGGTTCATAAAGATTTGTTAAATCCCCCTGGTAGGCCTATTGTTGCTTCTAATGGTGGCTTGACGGAGAATCTCTCCATGTATGTAGACTCGTTTTTGTCTCCTTTGGTGATGTCCCTGAAATCGTATCTTAGAGATACTAAACATTTTCTAAATTGTGTTGAAGAAATTGTCTGGAAGGATACATATTGTATGTTGGTGCTTGACATCGCCAGTCTATACACGTGTATAGCTCATGGTGATGGTCTCAAAGCGATGGCTAGCTTCTTCGATAAACGGCCCATAAGATTCTATGAGCACAACAAGATGCTAATGGAATTCATGATGTTTAGCCTTAATAATAAAAAAAATTTATTTGGCAAGCAATTGTATCAGCAAATGTCGGGTGTGGCGATGGGAGCCTGCTCCGCCCCCAGCTTCGCGAATCTTTTCGTGGGGTGGTGGGAGGAGCAGGCATCCTGGAGTGAGAAATACCCTGAGTGGAATAGCCGAATAATAAGGTGGCATCGTTATATAGATGATTTATTCATCATATTAGAATGTCCTATAGATACTGCCAATAGCTTTGTAGACGCCCTTAATGATAATGACATCAATTTGAAATTTTCAGGACAAATCAGCACCACGTCAGTAGATTATCTTGATCTCACCATATACATAGACGACTGTGGTTGCATTCAGACTAAACTTTTTAGAAAAGAAACGGCGGGCAATTCCACTTTGTTCGTTACAAGTAGCCATCCCCGACAATTAGTGGAGAGTATACCGTATGGGGAGCTACTGAGAATACGCAGAAATAACTCTAGTGATACTGATTTTGAGAGAGCAGCTCGGGCAAGCATGCAAAGGTTTAAAACTAGGGGCTATGGCGACAATGTGCTTAGTAAAGCCTATGAGAGGGTCAAAAAAATGAAACGTAAAGAATTGTTGAAAACAAAAAATCAGAACAAAGCCAAAAATGGTAAATTTCGATTAATAACGACCTTTTCCCATAATGCAGGCCAGATTAAACAAATTCTTAAGAAAAATTGGAACATCTTATTGTCGGATAATACCATCAAAGCAGATTTACCACCTAACCCCCTTATTACATTTAGAAAAGCGAGATCTTTAAAAAATCATCTGGTTTCCAGTCATTATTCTGCTCCTGAAAACACCCCTAAGTTGCCAGTACTTAATGGTTTTTATCCATGTGGCCGATGTAAGGCCTGCAAATTCAGTAAGCGGACGCTTACTTACAAAATACCTGGTGTGACCATCCCCAAAAGAATAAATACATTTTTAACATGTTCCACGTCATATGCCATTTATTGCCTAACATGCCCGTGCGGTCTGAATTATATCGGGAGCACGACCAATGCAGTAAAACTTAGGATACTTGAACATATGCGTGCGATCGCTAAAAAGGATGAGACTTACCCAGTGGCCAGGCATTTTGCCAAAATGCATAAGAGTAACAGGGATCTGTTAACTTATATATGCATAGATAATGTACCTTTGAGCATTAGGGGGGGCGATCGTCTACTTAGACTGAGACGACTGGAATCTAGATATATAATTGACTTACAATGTAAGCATCCGCTTGGCCTAAATATGCATGAAGAATTATCAGTTCATTTGGGCTGATTGGCCGTGTTTCTGTTCTAAACATCATTTTCTTCATATTTCCTGACTGTGCCTTAGTGGTTTTATTTGTAACATATAGATTACTTTTTAAATTTGTATACATGATATTTAATGTATTTTGTGACACATGCTCTTATGTCATGTACTATCCATCCAGGATGACATTATTGTGGGGTTTTGACTAGATGCTACATAATTGATGCTATGAGTTGTGATATTGATAGAATGTAGTCTTCAATGCTCTTTGATTTTTTGCTATTTGTATGCATATATTTATATATTTAGCATTAATTGTGTGCCCATTCGGGGCTCTATTGTGTGCCACACATCGCATTATGTGATTGTGGTTTTGCTCACTCCGTAAAATAATCGCATCCAGTTCTCCACGCATGCCCATACAGGGCGAAAGTATTATGTCAATATTTATTGTTGTGACTGCGCTTTCCATGTTCATTCAGAACTTAGATAGTTTGGTAATCATACATTACATTTGGTTTAGGCATTCATGTGAAGCATTATGTTTCTACTGCCTGTATTGTATTCCACTCCGTTCCAATATGGCGACCAAGTTTGTGGTAGCACAGTCCTACCTTGATTTCTTGACATTTGAATTTGCATGTTGTCCGCTTTTTAAACCGACGCACGCCTCGGCTCTCTGCACAACTTGACAAAGCCCTAAGGCGAAACGCGTCGTTGCTGTTGGTTTCCTTATTAAATCTTATGTGAAACCTCCCCTGAGTGTGCTGCCTTCCTTTTGGATTTATTTTCCTGGGACTTTGGAGCTAATATATATATATATATATATATATATAAACGCTCGGTTTTCTCTCACGGCCGTGAAAGAATGGATCGCACTCTCAGGCTGAAGGTTCGTTCATTATTTTATTATCGTGATTCAAAATCAAAATCAAGAAACAGGACGCGTTTCGGCATCGCGCCTTTGTCAACTGTTGAGTTACTAATGTTTGTAACGTTCTTAAATAAAGTTACATATACATTCAAAAACAATGTAACTTCCTCTGAGTAATCAACAAGAAGGAAGGACTGAAATGTATAGTTCCATTACGGTGGCCATCTTGTAGTGAGTTTAAATTAAATACATTTTTAACTCATTTTGGTAGTGACCATTTTGTTAGCAGATTGCACAGACGTTATTAAGCCCTGGATGGGCATTTTGGAATTTCAGTTGAGTCTACATGAATAACAAAGTGAATACAGGCAATGTAGTAGACAGTTCTTAGATTGTTCTTAGATTTCATTGTACCAACAAAACAATCTTTTTGAAAAGGTAAAAAAGTAAATAAGTTTCTAAGCCCTGTATGGGCATATATACACGTGAAATTGTGTCTATTTATAATTACGACATCAATCTACTACTATTGCTAATTATGAATTTCATTGATATGTTGATGATTTTTATCAGATCAGTAATTTAAAAAAGAAGAAGAAATCAACAGTGATGCAGAGCCTATTGTCTATATACACTGTTCTAGTGGACTAACCTAGATGTATGGCTAATTCCTCTTTGGAATTTAGCCCTTTTGGAGTTTTGGTTTGAATATCTATGATAAATCTTGATTCCAATCTCCGCAGTTGTAGTATCCTGTTTCCTCCCCTGTCTTTTGTGGGAACTTGGTCTAGGCAAAAGAACTTTAAAAGGTTACGATCACTCTGATGTTTTAACGCAAAGTGTCTACCAACGGGGTAGTTAGGGTCATTGTGTTGAATGGCTCTGACATGTTCGAGAATTCGTTTCTTTACTGGATGGATTGAACTACCAATGTACTGAAGTTTGCATGGACATTCCAAACAGTAAACGCAAAATGGGCTTGTACAGGTCAAAAATGTGTTAACATGTCTTGTTCTAGATGTTCCTGGTATAGGATACGATACAACTTTAGAACTAGATTTACAAGCTTTGTATTGTTGACATGGAAAACACCCAGTAAGGTTTCCAAGTCGTGGTGACCTGACGATCAGATCAAAGTGACTGTGTACAAGAACATCCTTTAGTGATCTATTTTTTGTGTAGGTGATTTTAGGATAGCTGGATAAATCCCTGCCTATTACTCCATCACTTTTCAAAATATTCCAATTACGAACCATAGTTCGATGGATAAGTGATGAGTCTTTCGAAAAGGTTGTGATAAAACGAGGAGTATTATTCTCTGTGTTACTGGTTCTACAATGTTTACTGAATAGGCTTCGTCGAGGGTTTTTAATGACTCGGTCATAGGCTTGTTTTAAAGTGTCATCTGAGTAGCCTCTTAACCTGAATCTTTCCATAGATTCCTGCGCTACATTTTTTAAGTCTGTTTCCAATGTGCAGTTCCTCTTCAACCGCAATAATTCCCCGTAGGGGATACTGCTGATGAGGGGTTTCGGATGGCAACTACTGGCTTCTAAGGTAGAGTTCCCAGCAGTAACTTTTCGAAATAAAGATGTACAAATTTTGCCATCTTCAATGAATACTTTAAGATCCAAAAATTCAACCTGTGTGTCACTAATGGTGCCACTGAAGTGTAGATTCACATTATTATTGTTCAGCTGTTGGATGTATGCCTCTGCTTCAGATTTGGGACCTTTCCAAAAAATAAACAGGTCGTCAATGTACCGGTGCCACTCAATTATTGACGAGACCCAGATTTGATTTTCATCAGCCCAGGCCACCTGCTTCTCCCACCAGCCGACGAACAAGTTCGCGTAGCTGGGGGCGAAGCAGGTTCCCATCGCCGTCCCCCTCTTTTACCTATAATATTGCTTCTGGAACAGAAAAATGTTATTATATAGACAAAACTTCAAAAATTCTATCAACATCGTGTTATGTTTTACCAGTCTCAAAGTACGAGTATTGAGGAAATATTGTACTGCATGTATCCCATGCTCATGTGCTATGCAGGTATATAACCATGTCACATCCAACACTATCATCAACATTTCGGGTTCCCATACAATGTCCGAAATAGTTCGAATAAAGTCTGATGTGTCTCTTATATAAGAGGGGAGTGTTTTAACATGATCTACCAAGAAGGAATCCAAATACTGGGACATATTTTCTGTTAGACTGCCTTTTGAGGAAATAATCGGTCTCCCCGGGGGCAGTGTTGCATGTTTATGAATTTTTGGCAGATGATAGAATGTTGGTGTGATTGGGTCTTGACATGACAGGAACTTTGTTGTCCATCATTCCCTCTGAGACCCATTTGTCGAGTAATTTGTGGTACTTAATGATGCTGGAATTGTACTCTTCTATGCTGATTTTAGTATAGCAAGTGGTATCTTTCAGTTGTCTAAGTGCTTCTGAGCAGTAGTATTCTCTAGTCATTAAAACAATATTTCCTCCTTTATCAGATGGTTTACATATATTGTTCGGATTGGATTTCAATGTATGCAATGCTGTTCGTTGAGCTAGCAAGAGATTCCTTTGCCTGTTGTTAACATTTTTGGCTTCCTGAACTCTTAGTTTGTCCAAATCATTTTTTACTGCTTCTTCGAAGACGTCAATTGCGTCATACGGCATGGTCGGTATGAACTTTGATGGCGGTTTAAATGTTGTCACTGTCTTAATTTGTGATATGCCATATTCCGCTGCAATGGCTGCTCTATCTGTTAATGGTGGATCCAAATCTCTTCTTTGACTCGCCATTTGTTCAAGTAAATCCAAATCATCTGTGTCTAGATTTGCAGATGTGTCACTTGTCATATGTATTGTATTGTATTGTATTGTATGTTGATTTGTATAGCGCGATTGCTGCCCAATGGGCGTCCAAGCGCTGAGTATGTAGACAGAGGTGGGCAGTGCGGAAGAGGTTAGAGCTCGGTGGACCTTGCAAACAGAAGGGTCTTCAGTTGTTTGCGGAATGAGCGCAGGTTAGAGTTGGACCGGAGTTGTAGAGGAAGTGAATTCCATAACTTCGAGGCGTTCAGGGAGAACAACCTGCCTCCGGTCCTAGCTCTCCTAACTCTGGGTACCACAGCCAAGAAAGCCTCCGTAGAGCGAAGATTTCTACTTGGGTGGTAGCGAGTGACTAGGTTGTCGTTGATTACTGGGCCTGTCTTCCAGAAGGCCCGGTGGGCAATACATAGTGCCTTGAATGCCACTCTCTGCCTCACTGGCAGCCAATGCAGACTTTTTAATCCGGATCTCGCTGACTGAGTGCGAGGGATCTGTAGCAAGGTACGGGCTGCACAGTTCTGTACCACCTGCAACTTTCGTAAGGTCATCTCAGGGGCTCCCACGTATAGGGCGTTTTTTGAGTCTAGCCGGGACTGAATCAGGCCTTGTACTGCCACTTGTTTGGCTACCATTGGTAAAAGGGGTAGAACTTTCCTCAGTGTTCTGAGTAGGCCGAAACATGTGGCAGATAGCTTAGTGGCCTGAGTGGTAAAAGAGAGACTTTTGTCCAGCCATACTCCTAGGCTTTTTACACTTTCCTTAGGGGTAGGAGGGGTACCCAGACAGGGGGGCCATAGGGAGATGAGTGGCAATGGTGATACTGGGCCCAGGAACATGAGCTCAGTTTTATCTCCATTAAGTTTTAGAGAGGACATTGTCATCCACTCCTTGACATCCTCTAAACATTTCATCAGGCCTTCCGGGGTTTGCCTGTTGCTCTCTTGCGCCAGAGAAACCACTAGCTGGGTATCGTCGGCATACGATATGATCTTAATACCGTGTGGTTCGACGACCCCAGCCAGTGGTTTCATATATATGTTAAACAACGCAGGGCTTAAGGAGGAGCCCTGCGGAACCCCACAACTCAGTGATTTGCTGGCTGACACTATTTCTCTGTCAACGATCTGGAAAGATCTGTTAGTCAAGAAGGATTCAAGCCACCTCAGTGCATCGCCTGTTACTCCGATGTTACGTAAACGGTTCAGCAAGGTGGCGTAGCTGACCGTATCAAAGGCTGCACTTAGGTCAAGGAGGATCACTGCCACTGATCCTCCTTGATCTAGTATCCTGCGTGATTCTTCGGTAACCGCTAGCAAGGCGGTTTCAGTACCGTGCTTAGGTCTGAAGCCTGTCTGGGTCGTGTCCAATAGCAAGTTGTTCTCAAGGAATTGAACTATCTGAGTGTTTATGTACTTCTCCAGGACCTTGCTTGCCCAGGGGAGAAGTGAGATAGGCCGGTAACTGGAATGATCATCTGGATCAAGGTTGGATTTTTTTAACAGTGCCCGTACCATGGCTCTCTTCCATACAGTGGGCACTGTACAGGAGGAGATGGAAGAGTTTAATAGATCCAGAATTACGGGCAGGGTGGCTTGACTTGCCTGGAGCAAGATCTCCGGTGGAGCTGGGTCATGAGGAGAGCCAGATTTGACTTGGCGTGCCAATCGGTTAAGGGTGTCAAGGTCTAATGGGGGGAAATGTTTAAGATTTGGCTGATCTGGGGGGGTGAGGTGACTCGAAGATGTTTGGTCGGTTGCTCCTGGATTTGTGGCTGCTATCGGGAAGGAAGAGTAGATCTGGGTGACTTTATTATAAAAGAATTCCGCTAGCTCATTGCATTGTTCTTGAGTTTTTGCCAAGGGGGGTGCTATGTTCACTTTAGTGCATTTTTTTACCAAGTGAAAAATTTCCTTGGGTTTGGATTTGGCTTCCATGATTTTGTCCGCAAAGTAAGTGGCCTGGGCCGCCCTGACCCCTTCTCTATAGGCCTTGATTGCCTCTCTATATTGGGACTTTTTTCCAGGTAGGAAATCTAGACGCCACGCTCTTTCTCGTCTCCTACAGAGGCGTTTTTTTTCTCTTAAGGTGTCAGAGAACCAGGGTGCTGATTTATGCAGCCTCTTTGATATGGATCTCCGAAAAGGGAGAATCGTATCCAATGAGTTTGTGATCCAGCCCTCATAATTCTTGTTTGCCAAGTTGGGGTCTGTGCCGGGAGATGGGCGGGTGGAATCTAGGTTACTTATCCAGGACTCCATAGGTAGTTTAGCCCAATTCCTCTTCGTTATGACTTGGGGGGTAGGCAGGGAGGTTTTGCAGGTAAGCCAGGTAAGAGGGACTAGAAAATGATCTGACCAGGGGAGACGAGTGGGTTGGCCCACCACCAACTCGGTGCAGTTGCTAAAAATCGGATCAAGTAGGTTACCCTTTTCATGGGTAGGGGCTGTGACAAGCTGAGTTAATTGTAAGGCTGCTAGGTCATCTGTTAGTTCCATGGCAGTATGATCTGTAGGGGAATTGAAATGGAAATTAAGGTCTCCTAGGACCGTGTAGTTAGCAGAGGTCATAATTCGTTTGGCTATGATATCTGGAAGAGACCTATGGAACAGTTTAGCCGGCTCTGGGGGGCGGTATATCAGAGTGCCGGAGAAGGAGTTGTTCGCATTAAAGTCTATGCTGAATGCTAAGCTCTCGCACTCAGGAATAGTTTCAGCTGTGGTGCGACAGCGATACTGGTCTTTTAGTATGATAGCCAGGCCTCCTCCTCTCCCCTCTGACCGGTCTAATCTGTAGATTTGAAACCCAGAGGGTAAGGCTGAGACTATGTCTGGCTCAGATTGCGATGTAAGCCATGTCTCTGTCAAAAAGATGGCATCTGGCTTGCGCTCCTCTAACAGCAGGGCAATTTGTGTGCTGTGCCTCGGTAGGGACCGGCAGTTAAGTACATACATGCAGTATTCCTGTGACACAGCTGGTGATGTGGCATTGTGAAAGGGGTGTTTGCATCCAAGGCAGCGGAGGCGGAGTTCAGCTGGTGAGTAAATGTATGTACAGTGTGCAGCAGCAGTAGTTCCTATGTTATGGAGGGCTGCCGAGCTGTATGTCCTGCCTTGGGTTATGTGGGAACCTGGTCCCGTATGGTCGCGGACGGGCGCAGACGGGCTTGCCTTTGGCGCGCCTTTGGCGCACCGCCGGCGCGCCCGCTCCGCCCGTCCGCTGCGCTTCCGGGAGCAACACATTCTTATATATCAGAGAGGGGGGGCGTGGCCTGTGTCAGTGGGCGGTGCCCGGGTGTCACGTCGATTCTCCTGCGACCCGCTGCAGCGCCTGACTCGGCTGCGCGGGGAGGGGAATCACGAAGGGGAGCAAGAGTTAAAAGTAGTTTTTAAAAACACAGAGTATCACAATAACAATTCTAAAAGTAATCTTTAAAATTATTCCTTGCTCTCGGCTTTCCGCCTCAAGAGCTCTGTCTGCTACGAGCGCTGGCCAGAAAGCGCGCCTTAAATAGAAAAAGGGGCGTGGCCTGTGTCAGTGGGCGGTGCCCGGGTGTCACGTCGATTCTCCTGCGACCCGCTGCAGCGCCTGACTCGGCTGCGCGGGGAGGGGAATCACGAAGGGGAGCAAGAGTTAAAAGTAGTTTTTAAAAACACAGAGTATCACAATAACAATTCTAAAAGTAATCTTTGAAATTATTCCTTGCTCTCGGCTTTCCGCCTCAAGAGCTCTGTCTGCTACGAGCGCTGGCCAGAAAGCCGCTAGTGATGTTCTTCAATCTGTGAAATTTCTGCAGTTTCAATTTTCGTGTGAAAAGAAACAAGTTGATTCTGGTCTGAGTGTATTCAAAAGCATTAGTTGGACAAAATGTCAATCCTTTTTTAACCCCTTGCACGCTGATGACGGAACCGCTCCGTCATCAGCTGCGGGTGCGCTGTGCTGATGACGGAGCGGTTCCGTCATTGCCCGCCCCGCTCGATAGAACGCTCATGCGCGGCACGAATTCCACGCCTGCGCTGAGGGTTCTATTGAGCGGGGCGGGCCATGACGGAACCGCTCCGTCATGAGCACAGCTCAACGGACGCTGGTGACGGAGTGGTTCCATCACCAGCATGCGGCCGCCCCGCCCCCTTAGCACTGCGGCGGAATAGCCGCCGCAGTGAAGGGGTTAAGGACTAGCTCTTCAATCTTTGATAATTTGTATGTTGTCAAATTTATGATGGTTAAGTCATTTTGGGAACTTATCTCCTGGTCCCTCTTTGACTCCTAGTTTGGGCGACCATGCCTTGATTCCCTGATGTTAAAGCCGCCTCGTCTCGTCGGTTTAGTCTTTGTCTTGATTTCGGGGGTATGCCTCTGGTTCCTTTTTGATGAGTTTGACGCATTAATTGGAACTCCTTGCGAAAATGGGAGTGTGGGGAAGTTGGTTCTTGTAGTACTACTCTCTCATCTCCAGA
Organism: Lissotriton helveticus; assembly: GCF_964261635.1. Lineage (NCBI taxonomy): Eukaryota > Metazoa > Chordata > Amphibia > Caudata > Salamandridae > Lissotriton > Lissotriton helveticus. The sequence goes on along the minus strand of NC_136071.1, from coordinate 339,097,417 downwards.
CTGTTCCGTATCAGTTACCTCGAACTCAGATGTCTCAACAACTGTGGCATTTTTCTTACTGATACCACTTCTGAGCGCTTTTCTTGGAGCATCGAATTTGCGCGCAAATGTCAGGATGCGTCCCTGCGCATAATCATTAGCATCTCTTTGGAACTTAGTTTGCTTCCGTTTCTTGATTTTATCCTTGTATGCTAATAGCCTTTTCTTCATTGCTTCTCGTAGTTCCTGACATTGGACAGTGTTAGGATCCTGAGAAATTTTGGTTTCCAGGGCTTCAATTTCCTTTTGGCATTTCTCCCTGTCACTCCACGCAAATTTGATCAGTATTTTTAACATGCCTCCTGACATCTCTGCTGTATAGCTCGCCCATTCATCAAGTAGCATAGGATCTGGATTCTCATACGCGGGAACCGTGTAAATGCGGAGCCCGCCTGGGATACGTTGCACTTCTAAGTATTTTTGAAGCGACGTAGCTTCCCACCATTTTCGTATCTCTCTTTGGAAGAGTCTTTCCAATTGTGTAAATAAAGTTTTGAGGGGGCTTAGAACAGGAGTTTCCGTTCCGCTTGCCGCTGTGCTCTGCACTGTGTCTGTTCGGAAGATATCTTCAGCCGCGTCACGGCGCGCTTGATCTGAATACATTACAGTGGTTTGTGCTGCTGCTAACTTGTGTAGCTTTACAGATGGTTCTGAATCACTGAGATTATTACTATGAACACAGCCAAATATTCTGCCCGACAACGAGCGTCTTGATACGCTCTACCATATAACAGAGAAAGAAACACAAGGACGTGACAGTCCTCCGACTCACCCGTCCTCGATTTCAACTCTGCAGTGTCCTTCAAGAGTTCGGCTATCCGGCAATATGCTTCTTTGTCGGTGGTGCAAATGAAACTTGCTCTCAAGGTGAAGCGCCACACACGAAGTTCAGATTAAACCTTCTTTTATTCAAATCGGCAACAGCAGAGGCACAGCGCACTGAATTTGGTAAGTCTCTTACAGCCTTCCGCCAGACGCGTTTCCGGGGACATTTCTCCCTTCTTCAATGGCAGGCGCAGAAGAGAAGGTACAGCTACCTTGTATCCCACATTCATTTTAAATGTTCACAGTACCGCCCAACAGGGCGTGTGGCGTCAAGCATTCTGGTAAATGTAGTTGGGGGCTTGCTCGCAGCTGTCTCTGTGCTTTCCTAGGTGAATAATGCACATTACAGGTTATGCCGCTTCTGCTGCTTTTCTCATGCCCAAATGAACAAGGTAACTTTGTTCCCAAGTGTTGTTCTGTTTAGTAGAACAACCAGATCTGAACTGTCAGCAGGGGGGCAGCTTCGTGGCCAGAGCGGGCCACTAAACATCCAAAGGAAACTTGCTCTCAAGGTGAAGCGCCACACACGAAGTTCAGATCAAACCTTCTTTTATTCAAATCGGCAACAGCAGAGGCACAGCACACTGAATTTGGTAAGTCTCTTACAGCCTTTCGCCAGACGAGTTTCTGAGACATTTCTCCCTTCTTCAATGGCAGGCGCAGAAGGAAAGGTACAACTGCCTTGTATCCCACATTCATTTTCAATGTTCACAGTACCGCCCAACAGGGCGTGTGGCGTCAAGCATTCTGGTAAATGTAGTTGGGGGCTTGCTCACAGCTGTCTCTGTGCTTTCCTAGGTGAATAATGCACATTACATGTTACACCACTTCTGCTGCTTTTCTCATGCCCAAATGAACAAGGTGACTTTGTTCCCAAGTGTTGTTCTGTTTAGTAAAACAACCGGACCTGAAGTGTCAGCAGGTGGGCAGATTCGTGCCCAGAGCGGGCCACTAAACATCCAAATGAAACTTGCTCTCAACATATATATGGCCGAAACGCGTCTTGACTTCATGCAGCAATAAATAATGCTGGCACAAAAGTTGGTCTACACCCGTGATTCCGCGTCTAAGCGGGAGAATATTACGAGTTCCTGTTGATATATATAGATATATATATATATATATTCCTCATGCTACTCAAGCATTCCATGCCTCCTTAGCGAGAGTTGCATCGTCGAATAGACTCCTCGAGACGAGTCTCCACTATTGCAAATAAAGATGACGACGCTGTGTGCAATTTTCAATCTTTAATAGCTGCCACTACCAAACGCGTTTCAACTGACTCGCAGTCTTGTTCACTGGTAATTGAGCTTCTGAACGGGGCCATTTTTAAAGTGCATGACGTGCAAAACATTAAAACTACAACAGTGACTAACGTGAAAACAGACTCATAGTTTTTCATCATGTTCACAGAGTAAAATACAATAAAATTTCATTACAACATTTCTCGTGGTTATAAAGTGAACCAATACCATTTAAATGATTCAATTTATATTTTGTCACATAAAATCTCTAGCGCTGTGCTTCTGCCCATTATAACGCTCCTGTGAGCACATTCATACAAAGCTAATGTACCGTTTCAGTACTTGCGCTTTTTTCTCTTTGCCACCTGCGCTCTTTTTACAATTTGAATCAAACTTTATTTAAAATTATGACAAGTGAGCTTAAGTAAGTTCCTTCATTCTATGTATTGTTTACACCTCTATTTAACATGTTTTAACCTCTAATGAATCAGTTGAAACGCGTTTGGTAGCGGCAGCTATTAAAGTTTGAAAATTGCACACAGAGTCGTCATCTCTATTTGCAATACATTACCTACTGGCGATAGCCAGTAGGTATATATAGTTAGGATTTTTTTCCTATGGGATTTCTGAAAATTCTATGTCGAATAACTTTGGCATTTGTGGACGGAATTGGCTGAAATTTTCAGGAAAATGGCACATTTTGTTTCTGATCAGCCCCTGAAACTTTGGGGGCGTTTCGTCAAGGGGGGGCCGAGAAAAAAGGGGGGTCCCAAAACGTGTTTTTCCCATTCATTTTTCCATAGGGCGGTTGGACTCACTTTTAGCTCGAACGGCTGAATGGATTTACACGAAACTTGGCAAAATTGTAGATATGGTTTGGCCGACGTGCCTTTGCTATGTCTCAATATATGTGCTCCAGTGGATTTTGAGAAATTAACGTTTTAAAAAATATATATATCTGTGACAGTGCTCCGGTTAGCGCCCCGGTAGCGTACCGGATGCGTAACGGAACTTCGCAAAGCGAAGCTGATTGGCTCTCCGGTGTCTGTCAACATTCTAAACAGTCCGGAGCGGCCGCCATCTTGTCTCTCGGTAGGATCGAGAGACAAGATGTGGTGAAAAACGAAGGGGGAAATAAAGGAAAGGGGGCAAGGTAGACCCCTTCTGACCCCCTAGGATTGAAGAGGGGGATATTAAAGTGCCCCGCGGGGCAAAAAATAAAAAAATAATTTTTTTTGCGATTTTTCGCCGTAGAGGCGCGTCCCGGTACACGAACCGGGCAGCTAACTGGGCAGCTAACCGGCAGCGTAACGGGAGTCTGAGGAGAAGCTGATTGGCTGTCAACATTGTAAACAGTCCGGAGCGGCCGCCATCTTGTCTCTCGGTAGGATCGCGAGACAAGAGGTGGGGAAAAAAAAGGGAGAAATGAAGGAAAGGGGGTAAGGTAGACCCCTCCTGACCCCCTAGGATTGATGAGGGGGCTATTAAAGTGCCCCGCGGGGCAAAAAAAAAAAAAATGTTTGCGAGTTTTTCGCAGTAGAGGCGCTTCCCGGTACGCGAATCGGGCAGCTAACCGGCAGCGTAACGGGAGTCCGCCATCTTGTGTTTTTGGAGCGTCCGGTTCGCGTACCGGGTAGCGTTCCGGTAAGCGTAACAAGGGGAAAACCAAGAGAAACAGTAAAAAAAAAATTTAAGGGAATAGATTTCCACCAAACTTGGCAAAATTGTAGGGACTGTTTGTTTGATGTGCCTTTGCAAGGTCTCAAGATATGTGCACGTGTGGATTTTGTCTAATTAAGGTTAAAAAAAATATATATATCTGTAAGCGTGCTCCGGCGCGCTTACGTTACGGGTTTTGTTTGCGCTGCAGAGCCGATACGTCACGGTTATGCGACGCGTCATGAGGCGTCTCACGTGGCTACGTGATACGTCACGTTATAAAGAATATATTTTACAGCTATAGATAATAGCTTTTAAAAAACCAATGAAATTCACTGAAAAAACCATGGGTTATAGACCATATATAGTTATGAATTTGCATTTACAAAACCTTGAAAATTCACTGAAAAAAACATAGGTTAGAGACCATATATAGTTAGCTGGACATTTTATTGATATAAAACCAATGAAATTCCATATATAGTTAGTTGCACTAACTATATATTTCGCGCATCCGCAATCCAATGCTGATGATGTCACATATTACATTATTCATGACATGGTCAGTGACATCACTGATGACATCACTGATGACATCTCAAATGACATCACTGATGACATCATCCAGTGTCTGTGTGTTTTTTAAAAGTTTAAATATGTTTTACATATTGAAGAATGAGTGGATGTATAAGAGTATGGATGAAGGATTTGATTGTATAAGTGAGTAAGTATGTCTTAGTATATCTGTGAAAATGTAAGCTGTTCTGTGTTTAACTGTGTTTAACTGTATAGATGAAGAAATGAAAGTGTGATTGATTCTTTACAGGACTGACTAGGTGTGTGAGTAACTCCATGGATGAGTGGCAGTGTGTGAGTGTCTGCATAGGTGTATGAGTGCATATGATAGTGTTGTAATGATGAGTGACTGTATGTACGAATGATTGTATGGGTGAATGAGTGAATGTGTGTGTAGACGTTAGGAATCAGTGAGTGCGTATGTAGTAAATGGTATTCGTGTGTCAATGGTTTCAAAAATGATACTCTGTATTTTACACTAGGTGTAACAGAGGTTATATTAGAGTGTAAGGAGGTGCATTGTATTATCACATGAAGTATATCATCAGTGGTGTGATCATTGATGTTAAATGAGATGTCATCAGTGATGTCATCAATGATGTCATTTGAGATGTCATCAGTGATGTCATCAGTGATGTCATTTGAGATGTCATCAGTGATGTCATCAGTGATGTCATCAGTGATGTCATTTGAGATGTCATCAGTGATGTCATCAATGATGTCATTTGAGATGTCATCAGTGATGTCATCAGTGATGTCATCAGTGATGTCATTTGAGATGTCATCAGTGATGTCATCAGTGATGTCACTGACCATGTCATGAATGATGTAATATGTGACATCATCAGCATTGGATTGCGGATGCGCGAAATATATAGTTAGTGCAACTAACTATAAATGGAATTTCATTGGTTTTATATCAATAAAATGTCCAGCTAACTATATATGGTGTCTAACCTATGGTTTTCTCAGTGAATTTTCAAGGTTTTGTAAATGCAAATTCCTAACTATATATGGTCTATAACCTATGGTTTTTTCAGTGAATATATATATAGATGTGATCAAGGGCTTTTGAGCCCGAAATGCGGCATCTGTCTAATGCTGATTTGGATATATACGGTTGAATAAATAACATCTTGCCTAAAAACAAAGAGGTTCGTTTCTCCTTCTTCGCCGCCGAGGCTTTGGTGAAAGTGGTCGGAGTGTTTGTTCGATATATATATATATATGTGTGTGTGTGAAGCTTTCCCCTGCTCCAAACCAATCCACTGGAATCGAAGGACAGTACGCTAGGAAATGGCACAAAAACTTTATTGTGCACAAGTTAACAAGGACAACGTGTATCGGTATTTGCCTTTATCAAGTAACTTCCTGTGTCTCCATTTGCCATAGAAATACACTTCACTCTTCATGATGGAAATGGAAAAAATAATGTATCTTACACTTTGTTTCGACGTGAACATGAAGCATTGTAAAACTGAAATTCATCGGTAAAAAACAAATTATCCCATAAATCGACATAATTGAACTTTTATAAATTAAGACATGTAGTCAAAACAGTTTACAAAGCAGCAATGACTTTTCTAACATTAGAAGACGGAATGTGTATGTGCATCGTTGTTTCGTAGTGCCAGCAACGTATTGTAAAATACATTCGTGAAACCATTAATTGCGTGACAACCGAACAAATTCTAAAAACGGCAGCAGCTTTTTGTAAAATAATAGGCATTTCGAGCACAATATACATAACATGATTGCAGCGGGATACTGAGAGCAGCATAATGGGCAATGTAGGCATTGCTGACGGAAAGACACATAACCATAATTATAGCGTAATGCTAACAATTAATTTTAAAATTAAAATACATTTTCGCTGACAACAAGCACTCATATTATCCAGCAATATAATGTGCCAATATGTTGCATACAAGTCTTCGTAACTTTGCATTCATATAAATGTTAATTTGCCCCGTAACAGTATTGTCCTGCCCTTTGCGCGCTATTGATAATTTCTCTTGTACATTCACTAAGGTAGCGCTTAAATAATGCCCCGCTATATTTGTATTCCAACGTCAATGTTGCCCAACGTGTAACTATTCTCCAAGAGACACAGGTTTTATCCTTCTCTAAGTGCTTGGTATATGGGATGTGAAGGGATAGTGTAAGTGTGTGAATTAAATTATTGCTAAAGTGTCTAATATGTGTATAGGGACAGGATGTTCGGGGGAGACATCTGGTGCTTATGGAAGACTACATAGCTTCCCAATGAGACTCCGCAATTGCGGATGCGATTCATATATTACCCTAGATAGGCAAAACACCAACAGTTCAAAATCCCCCGTTATTCAAAATATCTATCCTGTCTGAATAAAAAGTGAAAAATAGAAAAGCTTACTGCTAGAAAATCATCTTAATTAAAATCCTAACAGACTTCTGTTCAGGAGATTCCCATTACTGTTTATTGACTAAAGAGAATACCGCAGTTCTTTATAGGCCTATATGCCTAGCAAGTTCTTCCCCACTGTTAAGTCCTTTCAGCACTTTACAATCCAGATCCAGAAAAAACCTGGATTCAAGGATCCTGAGTTGCTTCTCTCGGTCCCCACCCCTTATATGTTTTGGTATTCTATCCACACCAAAAAACTGTAAGCTGCTGTTGTTGCTGTTGTGACATTCTGTGTAATGGCGTGTCACCGGATAGTTATGATCACAATTTGCGATGGCTCGGAGATGTTGCAGTATCCTTAGCTTAAGTGGGAGTTTGGTACTGCCTACGTACTGGAGGCCACAAGGGCATTTCAGTACGTAGACAGTAAAATCGCTATTGCCATTGATAATGTGTCTTATTGGTCGCTTCTGTTTGGGGCCTGTGGTATATTCCATACAGTTCCTACCATTCCTGTCTGTTTTACACATACCACAAGTGGTAAAGCCATTTGGCATTCATAACCACTGTGTTTGTGTGTCTTCTCTAGGATAGCTACGGACCAACCTATCTCGTAAGGATCTAGGCCGTCGATAAGTTATGATAATGATAAGGATAATGATAATGATAATGAAATGTATAAAGCGCACGAATACCAAAAATGGTGTCCCTGCGCTATCTGTGGTCTGGCTCCTATCCGAGCATTTAGAGGAATATATATATATATAGCTAAGTGACGATGCATGCTACTCCATTACTAATATGAGACACTTTGATGCCTCTAAGGATGCACTAAAAAAACTGTTATTCAAGTATAAAAGGGAGGGCATGATTTCATTGCAGGAATTTGAATTCCTCCATGTTGAATTTCCTGTTTTGCCAAAACTTCATCTACTCCCAAAGATCCACAAGTTGATAAGACCGGTACCTGGTCGACCAATTATTTCGGCAATTGCAGGTGTGGCAGAACATGTCACAGAATACATAGACTACTTCCTGCAAGACTTAGTCCAGGACCTACCTACATATGTGAGAGACACAGGGGATTTTCTTGCTGAGATACAAAATACCCCATGGAATAATGGAATGCTCATGATTACTTTGGATATTGAATCGCTCTATACGAGCATAGAGCACAGTTCTGGGTTGAAGGCATTGGACTTCTTTCTCGGCAAAAGGTCCATGAACTGTTACCAACACAACAAAGTACTGATTGAACTAACATCTTGGTGTCTTAATAATAATTTCTTTTTATTTGGGAGTGACTTGTATTTGCAGAAGCGTGGAGTTGCCATGGGGGCCTGTTTCTCTCCCAGCTACGCGTGTTTACACGTGGGCTGGTGGGAGGAGCAGGTCCTCAGGCGGCAACACGCCAAAGTTTTTTCTGATCATGTTTTGCTTTGGCTCCGTTATATTGATGACGTTTTTGTGTTATGGCAGGGAGATCATGACAGTGCAGAAATGTTTATTAATTCCATCAATATCAACAACGAAAATCTTAAATTCACGAGTTCAATCAGTGACGGTGAAGCTGACTTTTTAGATGTGAAAGTCTTCATCCATAATGGACAGCTAGCCACAAAACTACACCGGAAAAGCACTGCTGGCAACAGTATTCTTCATGTCAGCAGTGCGCATCCACGACATGTGGTTGATAATATCCCTTTGGGCGAGCTCCTAAGAATTAAGAGAATTTGTAGCACAGAATCTGATCTTGAAATCTGTACTGATGAAGCACTGAACAGGTTTCGAGAAAGAGGTTATCGTGAATCAGTGTTAAAAGCAGCAGTGAAAAAAACCAAATGCAGATCCCGTGCTTCTTTAATGGAGACAAAAAACACTGGGGAGCCTTCGGAAACGATGGATGAAAATACCACGACTCCCAGGTTCATAACCTCATACAGCAGGCAGGCCAGACAAATAAGATCTATTGTAACCAAGAGATGGCCAGTCCTTAAAACTGATCCAGTACTCAAACCTCAACTCTCAGAAGTGCCTGTTGTGACCTTCAGAAAGGGCCCCTCACTTAAGTCCCATATCTGCCATGACTTCCCAGAACTCAGGAAGAAACAGGAATGGATGAAATCCAGATCAGGTTTTAAACGCTGCACCTCCTGCAGGGCCTGCAAATTTGGTAAAAGTACACGGCAGTATTATACGCCGTTTAGTCCTGACCCAATTCAGATCATTGGTCAATACAATTGCAAAACGGAATTTGCTATCTATGTTCTAACTTGCACATGCGCGTTGAGATATGTCGGGAGTACACGACAGCCGGTGCATGTTAGAATTCTTCAGCACTTACGAGCCATCGTAAATAATGACTCAGCTTACCCGGTGGCCAGGCACTTCAGGGCTGTTCATAACAATAATTTGGAGTGCCTGTTTTATTATGTTATCTCTGCAATAGAAAAACCAAGAAGGGGCGGAGATAGGGATAAGATGCTGAGAAGAATGGAATCTCATTATATTCTTGAGCTGGATAGCAGATCCCCTAATGGACTTAATAATACAGAGGATCTACATGTGTTTCTGTAATTAAGTCTTGTACTGGCCCGTTCATGAAATTGCTTTGACAATAGAGTCTTGGTGGGCTGCTGCCCATCCCCACATATGATTCATTTTAAAATCTCCTTGTTTGGTTTATGCACTTAAATTTTTTTCCTGATATTGATAGTGATTCATGGTGGTTTGCAATCATATCATTTTAGATTATTATTCCTTTTGGGGCAACACTAGGTTTATGAGGACATAGACAATAGGCATTTGATGTTTTCCCTAAAATATATTCCGGATTTGCGACATTAGTAATTTGTGGCTTTCTATATTATGGAGTCCTTGCCCTATTAATATGCTGCTATGAGTCATATGTTTACAAACAGCGTGGATTTGCACATATTAGGAATAGATGCAATACGAGATGTTTACAATATTGCGTATTTTGCACAAACAATTGCTATTTGATTGCATCTATATAGACATGGATTTTAAACTATGCACTATGCACTATATTGCGTATTTTTGCACTGTGATATCGATCTATATGCTGGGGCATTGACTGTTAATATTTGGTATAATGGAATACAAGCATTTTACGCATTGATTTCTTTTCCATTATTTTTATGAACTATATATATATTTTTTCATTGTCGCATTATGTTTGGATTTTAACCATGAACTGTACCTTATTTCCGGTATATACATTTGCAAATGGTCGGAAAACAGACTACAAGATGCAGTATTGGTAGTTTGTCCTCTCTTTCAGTAATCACGTGGTACTGAGCAAAAAAACGAAAAAAATGCACTTTCACTGTGATGCACAGGGTATTTAAATGTGGACATTTCCAACACTGACTGTCTGTGAGCAAGGGCGGATACCCGAAACGCGTCAGATTGTTTGGTTCAGCTCGTAAATAAATTTGTGCCTGTAAAAAAAGCTGCATTGGATCTGCGTGATTTCCTGGGTCACTACGGTTGGAGCCTGGGAGGTTGCACTTGTTGGATATATATATATGTGTATGTACTGACAAAAGCGAAGGCTGAAACGCGTCTGTTTACTTTTTCGCAATAAATCTATAATAGATTTAACCTAACACGAGTGCTGTTCCGGTCATTTATTGACAGTGAAGCTGTGTGTGTATATATATATATATTGATTACCAGTCCATCTCCACACCAATTACGGAAGGCACTGACACCGTGAATCTTCAACTCAAGAAAAGTTTATTCCATGAAACTGCACAAAGACGCGTTTCGGCGGAAGCCTCCGCCTTGCTCACTTCATCTGCACAAGGTAATGCTAACATGTTTTATGCATTCCAACACATCTAAACAAACCTATGGTGAGACTGGCTGTTCGTCACCATAGTAACCATGGGTCACTCCACTAAACATAATGGACATGGAAGAGTTTAAAAGCACTTTTACCTGAGCATATCACCTTCATAGTTCTAGCAGTGTAACATGTTCTTTACATTTTTCACATTTATCACGAGGGTAATATTATTGTTACACTGTATCAGCCGCCTAACAAAAATTATAAACAAACCGATTTTTACAATTCTAATACATTGCAAAGGCCACATTCAAGCGCTTGTGTACAAACATTAGTGAAATACTCTACGAATTCATTAATCAAACTTAAATATCATTATAAGACATCTAGCACAGAGTTAAATTATCCATTGTGACTGAAGACATTATATTAATAGACTATGGGTTTTGGGGCTATTTGTAAAATACGAGCTGCTTCTATGTAGAGAGCACTCATACACAAAGTTCCATGAGCCAAAATAACTACATAGCTCTGTCAAAGGTTAAGTGTAACTCAGTTAATCGTATAGATTAAGCCCAAATATGAAACAGTCCACATCTCCAAGTGGAGTAAGGGGAATTATCTTGGGTAAAGACAATATCAGGCTTAATGCCTCGCTGACAACGCATTTATATGTCTATTTGTATCAATAGCTGGTCTTAAATGTATCTTTCTGTGCTTCTAGATGATGTAATCTGTACTATCTCTTAAAGTAATTATGTGTTAGATAACGTGTGCATAAAGGACATTTTTAAGCTAAAACAAAGTATTTACATAAATGAAGTTGCAGATGTATTTAAAGAGTGGGTTTCAGTTAAGGAAAAGGACTGCGCTGGACTATAGATGTACTGTTAACTCTTCATCCGAATTTAGTCCATTCAGGATCTTGGAATCTAACAAGATAATGTACCTAGATTCCAGGCGTCTCAGGGCTAACCTGCGGTTTCCTCCTCTAGGGTTCTTTGGGACACTGTCAATTACAAAATAGGAGCGATGTTTTATGTTGCCTTCATGTACCTTGTTTATATGTCTAGCCACTGGGTACGTTTGATCATCATTGGTTATGGCTCGCAAATGTTGTAGGATTCTGGCATGTGCCTGATGGATGGTACTCCCTACATAGCGTTTTCCACAGCTGCAAACAAGTACATAGACAGCATACTCTGTCTTACAAGAGTACCCGCCTCTGATCGTGTAAGGTCTATTTCTAAAGGGTACTATCACCTCTTTAGTGTTGATACCTTGTTTACACGCTTTACATTTAGCGCATTTTTTGAAACCTTTCTGAGGTGGGGGCCATGTGACATTTTTGACCACTGCCGGTGCATTGCAGACCAATTGGCTTCGCATCGACTTTGCCTTTCTGAATGTTATTGAAGGTGTGTTACCATTCAATTGGCCTATTACGGGGTCATTGCGTATAAGTGGCCAGTGCTTTTGCAAAATTCTCCTAACTTGATTGTGAAATGTGTTGTATCCCGTTATCATTCTAGGAAGGTTACCAGTGGACTTTGGTTGACTGTCTTTATTTGCCTCTTTGGTTGCAAATAAAAGATCTTTCCTGTTCTTATCTTTGCATTTCTGTTCTGCCTTAGCCAAGGTAGATGTCGTGTAGCCTCTTTTGCCAAGCCTCTCAAAGAGATTGGCTTTAGCCAGGTCCGTACCTGTTACAGTGCTGCAGTTACGTGTCATACGCAGACATTCCGCGTAGGGCATCGACTCCTTGAGTTTGACCGGGTGAAAACTTTGTGCATGAAGCACAGCATTTCCTGCCGTGGGTTTTCTGTATGTTCTGGTTTGTATCCTGTTCTGCTCTACATACAGTTCTAAATCAAGGAATTGGATGGTCTCTGTGCTCGTGGAACATGTAAACTTCAAATTCAGTGCATTGTCATTTATTTCTGTGGCAAATGAAATGAAATGAAAGTGTGTCTTGTAAAGCGCACTGCTACCCGCACCGCAGGCCTCGTAGCGCTATAGACCGCTGGGGAACCCGTCCTGGCTTTCCCTGTGAGATAGTTCCTCCTGGGAGTCTCCAAGGTGAAGCCAGGCATCCCTGACGTTTGTGAGGGGCCGTTGTGGAGATGAGGCAAGCTTAATGCCCAGAGTTACCGAGTGTGGTCCCTGGATAGAGTAGGCACCGAGGCGAGAATTATCGAGTCCGCTGATCCTGGTCCAAGACCCTGCCACGTTGGGAATCGAACCCTGGTCCCAGCCCGTTCTCTGCTCTCGAGTCTGCCGCCTCTAACTAGTGAGCCACACTACTCCAAATGCTACAGCACTCTCAACAGACCCCTTCCATAAGATAAAAATGTCATCTATATAGCGTTTATAGAGTATCACGTGTTCTCTCATGTTGGTTTCCTGCGTGGTTGCCAGTACTTGCTCCTCCCACCAGCCCATATGCAGATTAGCATAACTGGGGGAGAAGCAAGTACCCATAGCCGAACCTTGTAGCTGTTTATAATGCAGTTTGTCAAAAAGGAAAGTATTGTTATTCAAACACCACTCCACCATTTGTAATAACATTAAAGAGTGTTGGTACAATGAAATCGGTCTCTTGTCGAGGTAATGTTTTAAGGCTCTCAAGCCATCGGCATGGCGAATACTTGTATATAAAGACTGCACATCTAGAGTTATGAATACATATTCCTCATTCCAGTCAAGATCCTAAACTTTTCTAAGGAAATCGCCACTATCTTGTACATAGGCTGGTAAGTCTTTGACAAAAGGTTGTAGGAAATGGTCCACATAGGTACTAGTATTTTCAAATAGTCCGCCAATGGCCGAGATTATTGGTCTCCCAGGTGGTCGTGTAGGATTTTTATGCACCTTAGGTATCAAATATAATTTGGGCATGGTCGGATAGTCATTTTTCAAAAAGTCAAATTCTTGCTTATTGATCAGCCCCATGCCTTTCCACCTATATAGTTCTGCATGGTACTTTTCTTGGATTCCAACAATCAAGGTGGGACTCACTCTGCAATAACATTCGTGATCGTGTAGTTGACACAATGCTTCCTCGTTGTACATATTGAGGGGCCACAGAACAATATTCCCACCGTTATCCGACCATCTCACTACAATGTCTGTTCTAGATTTTATTTTTGACATCAGTCCGTTATATTTTTGTCTCTGATTCTGATTTTTAGTACAAAACTCTCTCGTGCTAATTAGTGATAGATCTTTCAGTTCCTTTATTACATTTTCCGAAAATAAGTCAAGACCATCTTTCAGTAGGATAGGCATGAACACCGATTTAGGTTTAAAATGAGTTGTGACCGTTTGGTGTGTGTTCAAATTCGCTTGGTTCGCTATTTCCCCTGGAGTCAATTGGCTTAATGATTCGTCGTACTCCAGTGCATTCATGTCACCTAGAGTTGCCATATCAGCAATAGATAATATGTTATCAGTTCCAATGCCGGTCTCTTTATCAAGGATTTTTCTGTTACAATTCCAGAAATGTTTTTGTAGTTTTAATTTTTGTATATATTGAAACAAATCTATTCTTGTTTGGGCATAGTCAAAATTTGTAGCTGTACAATACGTGAGTACCAAAGATAGAATTCTGGTTTCCTGTGTGGTTAGTTCTAAATCGGTTAGGTTGATAACCTTATTATCCAAATTTCTGTTTTGTTCGTCACCCATTATCGTTTCCTGTTCTTTCTGTAGTTTGACTTCGCTTTTTTTGCGGCTCCCTTTGCCCCAGCGTCTGTCCCTTCTTCGTCTGCTTTTTGATTTTTGTCTTTTGATTTGCCTTTGTTCCAGTCCTGCCGCGTTCTCAGTGGTCGTAAGGATTGTAGGCGCTGTAAACGAAAAAAAGCTAGTTCTTGTGCTGGGTTGGGGATCGGGCCCATTGCCCCCAATGAACTGTTACTGTCTGAATCCGATTCAACTGATGTACTGAACTCTGTTCCACTCGTGGCGGGTGTTATGTCTACCCCGCTTGCTGTTGCTGAAAGTTGTTGTCTTTTAATGTTATCGAATTTTCTGGCGAAGGTGTAAATTCGCCCATTCATGTAGTCGTTTCGATCTCTTTGAAACTTAATGGCCTTGCGTTCTTTAATTTCTTCTTCGTGTTTTAAAAGTCTATTTTTGATGTCTTTGAGCATATTGGCTATTTCTTCCTTATTCTCCCTGGTGTCCAGATCTTTCAAGATTTCTTCAATTCTAAATATCAGTTTATCCCGATCACTAGCTGCATATATATATATATATATATATATATATATATATATTACCTACTGGCGATAGCCAGTAGGTATATATAGTTAGGATTGTTTTCCATAGGGAAATTGCAACATTCTATTGGGAATAACTTAGGCGCCGGTTGAGGAATCTTCCTGAAATTTTCCTTAACTTTGCCTCGCGGCGCTACGCGCCTTCCCTGAAAGTTTGGGGGGGATTCGTCAAGCGGGGGCCGAGATAAAAGGGGGGTCCCAAAACGTGTTTTCCCCATGTTAATTTCCATAGGGCGGTTGGACTCACTTTAAGCCCGAACGGCTGAATGGTTTTCAACCAAACTTGGCAAAATTGTAGGGACTGGTAGCCCGATGTACCTTTGCTATGTCTCAAGATATGTGCTCCAGTGGTTTTTACGAAAATTAACTTTGAAAAAATATATATTGGGCTACATTGGGCTATATATATGTTAGAGCCCAAATGTAGCCTAATGTAGCCCAATGTCGCCCAATGTAGCCCAAAGATGGCCACCAGAGACAAAAAAAAACAAATGTAGCCCAAATATCAGCCAGATGTAGCCCAACTATAGCCCAATGACAGAATGTCCCAGAGTGTTCTACAGAACAACTAGAGCGCTAACAGTCTTACTTATGACAAAAGTATGGCACACCTGAAGTCATCTTGATTGGAATAAAGTGTTAACACTTAAAAATGTAATTTGCAAAGGAACAAAATGAGGGGGTTCATTTTGCCATAGAAATTATGATTAGTGCTGAAGAAAGAAAAATTAGGGCACATTTAGAGTGACTTCTCAAATCCTCTTATATTTCATTAAAAAAATTCTGATATGCAGTCTCCCAAGATGGCCACCAGAGACAAAAGAGCCCAAATGTAGCCCAAATATCAGCCAGATGTAGCCCAACTATAGCCCAATGACAGAATGTCCCAGAGTGTTCTAAAGAACAACTAGAACGCTAGACACCAGACACCGCAAAACTTACCTTGACGCCATCGGGCGGTGCCGTGAGGGGAACGGCGGCTGTAGCCACACGAACCGGACCACACTTCCCAGCAGCCTCTGGGGCAGCGCGCCAGTGACGCGCCAGGAGCGCCCGGAGGCGCTACTAAAAGGCTGACCCCCGCGAGGCCAGGGGGGACACCAGACACCGCAAAACTTACCTTGACGCCATCGGGCGGTGCCGTGAGGGGAACGGCGGCTGGAGCCACACGAACCGGACCACACTTCCCAGCAGCCTCTGGGGCAGCGCGCCAGTGACGCGCCAGGAGCGCCCGGAGGCGCTACTAAAACGTTGACACCCCTCTCGCCCCGCGAGTCGCGCGCGGGAGAAGCCCAGGACAAGGGCGGGCCCTCTGTGGCCGGAGGAGGTCGGGGCGGGGTCACCCCCTTAACATTTGTATAATAAGGTACAGGATTGAACTTTTGACTTTGTGCACGGGGAGCTACCGACATTATTGTATTATATTTGCGTAGTGATTAACAAGCCAATGATAGTTAGCTAGCTAATTGGCTTGTTGTGCTTGGCAAACTGCGTGGATATTAATATCTTTTACTATACTTAGTGACCAGTCGTCTGGACTACTGCAACGGCCTGCTGACATTAGCAAACGCTGATGCAGTAGGTCGTTTGCAGGTGGTCCAGAACACGGCAGCAAGACTGGTTATGGGTGCACCAGCTAGGACCCCCTCTAAACCCTTGCTGAGGGAACTGCATTGGCTCCCAATAAGACAGCGCATCGATTTTAAGATCTGCTGCACGGTCCATAGATGCATCTACGGTATAGGTCCTAAATACTTGTCTCAATCCCTGGTGCCATATCAGCCCAGTAGGTCCCTTCGTTCAAGCAGTCAAGCCCTTCTAAAAACCCCCGGCCACAAAGAAGTCCAGACAAGGAGACCGGGCCTTCTCCTCAGTCGGACCTGCCCTATGGAACAAACTGCCCCTTGATGCCAGAACAACTACTAACTACCTATCCTTCAGGAAAATATTAAAAACCCTCCTTTATCAAGAAGCATTTTTGCCCACTTAACTTCCCTTGATTCACTGACTGAGTTTCCTATAGCTGGCACAGCGCGGAGATACCCTTACGGGATTGATTCCAGCGCTATAGAAGAAATTAAAATAAAATAAATAAAATATATATTTGCTCGCCAAATTGCACAGTATATTTTGTTGTTTGAGTTCACTTTGTGATTAGTTGGTAACTACTTACTATTACTTTGACATGTCTCCAAGGGGTAGTCGCAGCAGAACAGCTGCTGCTGCTGGAGGTGGTTTAGTAACTGGCCCCATTGATAATTTTATCATTAAAGCCAATGATGCCATAAACCAGGGTATTTCTCTCTTAGAACGGAGGGTTTCACAAGAACTGGCTCATGCCAGACGTTCATCCCTTGGTCTTATTGCTTCTGCCACTACACCCAACCAGGTACTGCCTAATAATATTAGACCTTTAGTGGATGTACGCGCTGATATCCACACTATCCCTAGTGAGGTAAATTTATCTGCCTCAATCCCCTTGATAGACTCCGAGACAGATATTAGTATGGACCTAGAGAAGTCCCCAGACCTGCTCATCAATCCCACTCCTGAAGTAACATCGGTAGATAATATGAGGCACCTAAGAGGCAAACGGGAGGGTGCTATTCAAAAACACAAACAACACGCACCAAAGTATGGGTCTCTAAAGGTTAGAAAACACCCTCTGCCCAAAAGAAATACTAAGAAAGGCACCAACTCCAATCCTCATCTAGTAATGAACAAGACAAAGGAGACCACTGATGAGGATGAAAGCGAAAGTGAGGAGGAGCAGCAGGGTGGGATACCGGATAAGGATGGCAAAATCAATGATAACACTGAGATCATAAATGATCACATGTTACAAAGGCTGGGTGAGTTACTTAGTATCTATCTGTCCCCCATTGAAAGTAGGCTCATTCGGATCGAAAAGCAAATAGCCGAACTGAGCATTCCAATCAATAGTCTATCTAAAGAAGGCGCTGTAAATGGCGTAATTGAATCTACCACCACTAATACAGTAGGCACCAAACCTAATATTTTACATACAACGATTACAAATACTGTTGCAAAACCCCCCTTGGTTTTAGCCAAAGGGCCCAATGCTAGCCAATCAACAGTAAACCCCAGTACCACCAATAATGTAGCCCAAAGCGTAAGGAGGGACCAAAACACTAAACAGTCTAATGGGACGACTGTGAGCCAATCTCTGAATCCCGCAAGTAGTTCCCATACGGTCCAACCGCCACAAATAAAAACAACAAAGCAAGTCCCCTCTCGTATCAATCTCCCACCGGAATGTGGGGCTTTTGTGCTGGTTTTAGTTAATGTCTCTAAACTAAGGAAGGATCAAGACGAAACTCCCATATCCCTTAAAAACAAAACCTTACACTGGTTAATTGCAAATTGCAATTTTCCTATAGAAGGTGCAAGGGAGATTATTAACACCCAGAGAGTGGGCTGGATAGGCCCACTCAGGAAAAAGTTCGAGGGTGATTGTGTTACAATAAATTTCAAAAATCCCAAATGGGCAGAGAAAACATTAGCAAATGCCCCATTACCTTCACCACGGGAATTTAACACTACACTCCTTCCATTAGGTTATTTTTACAGACATTTGATACCATCCAACCAAGCTACGGTGAATTACCCCACAATTCCTTATCAAGATTTGAATTTTGGAGCAAGGATTAAATCACCACTCTTTACTCAAAATCAAGATTTTACTCTTAACCACACAAATGGCCAAAATTGGCAGAATCAGACTTCTATGTTAGTACCTCATCCACACTCTATGTACCATCCGCAATTCACAACCATGCACCAGCATAACCATAGAGATAGGTCCTATCCTGCCCCTGACTTCCATCAGTTTGCACCGATAACTGTAGCTAGGCCACTATTTAACATTCCTACTCACAATAGGTTTGACTATTTTTCAAATCTGGATGAGCAGGATTGACTGGATACAACGGCTAAAAGTAATACCATCATCAAAGTCACAGCCAGCAAACCAGTGGCATATTTAGTATCAGTTGTTGACTCCCAGGACCCAAAAAGCCCTGTGAAAATCATTCCTACTAACAGTACTCCGCCCCGCGTTGTAAATACAATTGGTGAGGAGGTAGGAAGTACTGGGGTTAGGTCTGGCAAACGTTGTATTTCTAATGGTCTAACTATTTTAAGTTGGAATGTTGCAGGATTGGAATCTAAGTTACAGGACCCTGCATGGATTGAGATAATTAAGGATATTCTCTTGTTTCAAGAAACATGGGCTGTTGGGAATCTGTACATAGAGGGCTATCATTGTTTCAGTCTAACATCTCCTAAACCCAGCCTTGGCCGAGTTGTGGGTGGCCTATTCATTGGGATTAAGATCCTGGCAGGAGGTACAATTAGAGACCTGCAGAGTGTTAACCCTGATAATCCCAATATTCAAATTCTTGAATATAAGTTAAAGTCAAAGACCACGGTTTATTTAATTAATTTTTACAATAATGATTTTTATTGTGTACCGAACAAGAACTTTCTGAGATTATCTAATGTTTTAAGTAAATTAGAATGTCTCTTATTAGCCGATACTGATTCAGGTATTTTAATTGGGGGCGATTTTAATGCGAAACTTACAGAATGCTATGGGCCTGGAAATCAGACCTACTCAGACTCAGCGGAACGCAGAGGTTTGGAATTGTTTAAAATATTATCTGAATTCGACCTTGCTGACGCTATGAAAGTAGGGCATAACCCTAATTCCCCATATGTACCTACATTCATTAGTAGGGATAGTAGTTCCACTATTGATTATGTATTCACGTCATCACTGTTAACAGACTGCATAGTCAACACTTCTGTGGCTCAAACATCTTATAGTGATCATAATCCACTGGTTGTAATTTTAAATCTTGCACCAAGCCCGATTTTTATGAACCTAAATGGTGCTAAGGACATCACACCGTCAATTGACGGCCTCCGCTTGAAATGGAGGGGAGTTGATTGTGGTGCTATTTTAGACAGTGTACAAAAGACACATTTAAATTTGATTGATTCTTGTTTGTTCCCAAGTGGTAATGATGACAAATTAATTGTCGATTTTGAGGTATTGTGTTTAACTATCAAAACCCTTTTGTCAGTTCCATTACCCAAGGAAGGCAGAGAGCCAAAGTAGTTTGACTCATCTTGCTCCCTGGCAAATAAAGAGCTAATAAAGGCACTTTCTGCCAAACCTAGGTGTAAAGTTACTGTCCAATCGGCTAGGAAAAATTACAAAGTTACATTATCTAAAAGGAAGGCTAACCTATTATCGGAACAGTGGGAATCCTTGGTGATCAGCGCAAATCTGGGTGGCAGCGGCCCATTTTGGTCTGCTGTTAGAAAAACAAGGGAAATGGGGAAAAGGCTCACCCAAACTAGCTGTAATATAACAAGCGCAGCATGGGAGACCCATTTTTCCAGAATTTATGCAGCCCCTCCTGAGGAGCATTTTTCTTTGTCTAATTTAGGACAATCGGGTGGCCTACAGATTCGGGATTATGAAGTAAAAATAGCTATAAAAGAGAGTCTGGGCAATAAGGCCCCCGGACCTGATGACCTTCCCATAGACATCATTAAATATAACGTTGATCTATGGGCACCAATACTTCTCAATGTTTTTAATTGTCTTCCGAGAGCAGCTATGCCGGCCACATGGGCAACTAGTATTATCGTCCCAATCTATAAAAAGGGAGATAGGTCAGATCCTGCGAATTATCGCCCAATCTCCCTTTTGGATAACACTCTTAAAGTTTTGGGACGTATAATCTATAATAGAGTACTGGATTGGGCCACTGATACAGACTTTTTGGACCCATGTCAGATGGGGTTCCGGAGCGGGGTGGGAACAGTGGAGCAATGTCTGAATTTGAAATTAATAATTGACAAATATAGTGTTGCCCGCTCATCTCCCACCTACCTTGCTTTTATGGATCTTTCATCCGCTTTCGATCTTGTGAATAGATCCAAACTCTGGTCAATCCTTTTACATAATGGCCTTGATGACACTCTTGTAAAATTTTTAGCCTACCTCCATACTGACCTGAAAGCACGGGTATGTATCGGGATGGGGGGGGAGAGGTCTCAGGAGCCATTGATATAGGGAGGGGGGTGAGACAGGGGTGCGTTTTAGCACCCCTGTTGTTCATCATCTATATCAATGGATTATCTAAGTGTCTGAAAAAAACTACCACAGATGTTCCAATAATTTTAGGGAAATCATTACCAGTGCTTTTATATGCAGACGATGCGGTGCTCATGGCCCGCACTCCAAATGCTCTCCGTCTGCTTGTACATAGTTTTGTTAATTTTATGGAGGGTCTGGATTTGAAGGTAAATTTTAAGAAATCTTTTATCATGTCCTGTGGCCCTGGCAAAAGGAAACTCAATACTATTCAGATAGGTACAGATAAATTAGAATCTGTCCCCAAATTTCCCTACCTAGGGTTGGTTTTCGCTGCGAACGGTTCGTGGAGTGGGCATTTGGCCCACGCCACGAGCAAGTTCTCGAAAGCCAACAATTCTGTTTTGAGCCTCCCCCGCCCAAAGAAAGTTGGTGCCACTAAGGCTATTTTAAAAATGTTTAAATTGCAGTGCTCACCGGTAGCCTCGTATGGAGCTGAGGTATGGGGGTCGGGGAGCAGCCTTTGTATTCAAAGGGAAGAAAACCGCTTCTGTAGAAAAGTGCTGGGCGCACCGATTACCTCATCCGATTTTATCTGTCATAGTGAATTAAATCTTCCATATTTAAGCGATTTTATTAGAGCCAGACCAGCACTCTTCTGGATTAGAATCTGGAGGAATGAAGCTGCTGTCCTTACACAAAATATTATAAAGGACTGTCTAAACTGTGATCATGGAATGGAAATCCCATGGCTCTCTGAAGTTCGTCAATCACTTGATGAAATTGATACGGGTTTACTGTTTACCAATCCTATGACTATTGAAACAAAGGATAAAATTGAGGTAAAAAATGCACTGTATGCACTTTACAATAACAAGCGGATAGGAATTGAATCAAAGAAATCAAGTGTTATGAAATACATAGGAAATGAATTATGTAGACAAACTTTGCCGCCTTACCTTTTTCTACCCATGACTAGCTGGGAGCGATCACTATTGTTTCGCTTAAGGGCGGGTACAGTAAAATTTCTGTTGTCTTTTCCTTTGGGATATCGTCATAGTGCTGATTTCACTCCATGCCCTTGTGATGGTGTGAGTACACAGGATGATTTGCATTTTCTATTCTTCTGTAAATTTTATCTTAGATTTATTAAATGGTTTTTAACTCCTTACTTCAAAAACCACAGACCACTCACACTCAAAGAATCATACATTATGTTGGTTACTTTGGGCAACGATGAACTGACTTTTCGAACCAGCACTTTTCTAAGATTGGCTATAAGAGCCCGTGAAACGATGGAAAATCCCTGATCATAATTAGTTTTTAAATGTTGCTATAATGTAAATAATATAATTGAATTGAAGTGTACTGTATTGTTATTGTATGGAACTGCATGATATGAAATCATGTAATACTGTTGTATATTATGAAATCACGTAATGTTGTTCTGTTCAACACTGTTTCATTTGCTTGTATATTTTACTAAATGAATTGTTGTTGTTATCGGTACTTTTATGAATTTTATGAAATTCGAATAAAGGTCTTTTGAACTTGAACTTGGACAAAAGAATGGCACACCTGAAGTCATCTTGATTGGAATAAAGTGGTAACACTTAATACATTTAATTTGAAAAGGAACAAAATGAGGGGTTTCATTTTGCCATAGAAATGTTATATATATATAAATATTCACTGAAAAAACCATAGGTTACACACCAGTTATAGTTAGGAATTAGCATTTAAAAAACCTTTGAAATTCACTGAAAAAAACATAGGTTTCACACCAGTTATAGTTAGCTGGAAATTTTACTCGCATAAAACCATTGAAATTCCCACGTTATAGTTAGTTGGACTCACTATAACTTGCACGTCTGCAATGCACTGCTGATGACGTCACATATTACATCACTCATGCATATATTTAAATATTTAAACATTACTCGCTAATATATGTATTCACTAAGATACACTTAATAAGGCAGTTAACCAATCAATTGTTTTTTAAAAAACACTGAAAAAACCATAGGTTTCAGGCCTTATATAGTTAGGAATTAGCATTTAAAAAACCTTTGAAATTCACTGAAAAAACCATAGGTTTCAGGCCTTATATAGTTAGGAATTAGCATTTAAAAAACCTTTGAAATTCACTGAAAAAACCATAGGTTTCAGGCCTTATATAGTTAGCAATCAGCATTTAAAAAACCTTTGAAATTCACTGAAAAAACTATAGGTTTCAGGCCTTATATAGTTAGGAATTAGCATTTTAAAAAAACTTTGAAATTCACTGAAAAAAACCATAGGTTTCGGGAGTTATATAGTTAGGAATTAGTTTTGATGTCATCAGTGATGTCATTTGAGATGTCATCAGTGATGTCACTGACCATGTCATGAATGATCTAATATGTGACATCATCAGCAGTGGATTGCGGGTGCGTGAAATATAGTTAGTACAACTAACTATATAGGAGCAATTTCATTGGTTTTGTATGAGTAAAATGTCCAGCTAACTATAACACCACTAAAACTTATAGTTTTTTTAGTGAATTTCAAAGGTTTTTTAAAAACGAATTCCTAACTCTATAACTCCTGAAACCTATGGTTTTTTCAGTGAATATATATCCACCATCCATGCACAATCACTGTACCAATACAACAAGATGTCTTAATGGGCAGTTGAACGCACTACAGACACAGAGGCAGCATCAACATGACATGTCCTCCAAATCCCGTAAATCCGGTAAATCCCACTCCACATGTATTTAATTGGACAATAACCATGAGACATTCAGCCAGCGCAGCCTGAGCCTATGCACACGCACTTACCGGCATTATGCCACAGTCAGGGACACATACTCCGATGTAAAAATATACCGTGCAATGGTTCCATGCACCAGCAAGCAAACCAGGTACTGGCGGTATGGTTACCATGGTTATAGACATAACAACAGGGCTTATCCAATCGGGATCGGGGTACCATCCCAGCCACAGTCAGACAACGTATCATGAGAGTGAACACGGGCCATCGGCAAAACTAGGAGGGGTAAATTGAATGTTAAGAAATCACGGAGGTCTTTGTGTTTATGATGTATGAGTAGCCTTAGTGCGGAAACAATTTATTTGTACACCCTTGTATAAAATATAAATGTAATGTTTTAAACATGATGTTAATGCCTAAAAATAACATAGGAGTTGACGAAAAGAAAGGATAAAAAGACTGCCATGAAATCAATGTGCTGAGTCAGTAAACTTGTCACGTCGCTCCAAGGGTGCAACCTGATTACCATAGCAACCAAACAATGCTAATTAACTTTGTTAATTGAAACCCATGACATGAATTGTATATATATAGTGCACAGCGATATAGTCAGATGTTAGTGAGCAAGGCGGGAGCAAGCCGCCGAAACGCGTCTGAGCAGAAACTGATCGTGAAAAAAAACGTTTGAATTGAGATACACGTAGTCAGCGCCTTCTTTGATGGAAAGTATGGTATGGTGAAAATATATATATATATATATATATATATATATATATATATATATATATATAGAGAGAGAGAGAGAGAGAGAGAGAGAGAGAGAGAGAGAGAGAGAGAGAGAGAGAGAGATCGATGCCAATCCTGCTGAACACAATGAATAAAGGTTTCAAGCATAAGTGTTTTTATTCCTCCGTGATGGACGACTTGATTCGGCGGACGTGTCCGCCTTGCTCACAACATCGCAAATCTCTACGGTGCAGTATAAATTAGAAACAAGGTGTAAACCAAAACTGATTGTCATGGAAACTGACTTAGCGACCACAGCAATGGAAAAGTTACATACAGCCTGGGACATACAGAGTCATGGTGAGTATGTGTAGTGTTTCTTCCAGTCAATCAAAGTTACAAAGGTAGATGAAACTTTAGTTCGCTAACATTATGCATCGGTTAAATCACATTTGTTGAATAATCACAAAATCGAAATAATACTATATACATCACACTAGAACCAGTGTTATTCAAGAAACCACAGACGAAAAATGAAATCAGAATCAGATTAAAGCACAAATTAATATATATGTGTGCCTCGCCATCTGCCTACTAGGTTGTATATGCAGAAAGCACAATCTAATGAATGTGTTTGTGTGTGAACATGTGCTCAGGCAGTCAATGTGGCTTACTCGGGGAGTTATTGTTCCTGAGTAATGGTGGCTATTGCCTATTAGGTGGCGTACCGCGTGGAAAGGATCCAGCCCAAGTGGGCAGAGGGGCATGAAGTCGTGCGCGGATCTACGGTACCAATAAGACACCCAATGAGCGTGCACATGTTAAGGTGATTGTGGTCTAAGACAGTCGGTATGCAATTGTGCAGGAGTGTCCATATATTCCAAAGTGAAAGTGTTGGAATGTGTACGGTGATAAGTGACCAAAAGGTGGGGGGGATTGTGTTAAGAATATATACAAGTGAGATTGATGTTAGGGAAAGGGTGGGTCAGGGAATGAGAAGTCGCCGCTATGGAGTCATAAACTCATGCGGAATTAGAGGTGGACACTCAGTGCCTCATTCGCATTCAGACCGTTCTGCATCTATATATATATACGAACACACACACGCACACACACACACCACACACACACACGCACACACCCCCCCACACACACACACACCACACACACACACGCACACACACACGCGCGCACCCACACACACACACACACACACACGCTTACAACCCACTGCCCTGGCATAGATCAGCCACCCCTCTAGCTGGGTGCACTATACCAGTGGTGAGGGTACAGGTGCATGAGCCCTGACCCCTACAGTGTCTAAGCCAATACTAAGACATTGTAAGTGCAGTAATGCCATTAAGAGTATATTGTGCTGGGAAGTTGTCATTACGAACACCACAGTACCATACTGGCTTTACTGAAAACTGGGAAGTTTGGTGTCAAACTTCTCAGCACATTAAATTCACACTGATGCCAGTGTGGGATTTAATGAAACATGCACACAGAGGGCATCTTAGAGATGCCCCCTGAAAAACGACCCAACACTAGTGTCCAGGCTGAGTGGCTGCTCACCAGCTGCATTCACAAGACATGATCTGGACCCCTGGGGAAACAGCCTGCTGCTCTCGGGGTCTGAAACAATGCACATCCTGGGACGAGGTGCCAAGCCTCCTACCACAGGATGGGCAGGGTCCACGAAAGAGAAGCTTCAAAGGTTTGCCGCCTTTGTGAGCTTCCCCAGGCCTTTTGCTACTTCCAGCAACTGCCCCCCACCAGTTCTGCCTCCCAGTTTGGGCGGGAGAATCGGCGGAAAAACCAAGTAAGGAAAGGAGGTATGCCCACCTTTGCCAACCCCAACCCTCAGGTGGGGTAGGTAAGGTGTAGCCCAACTCTCAGTCTCCACCATCTTGCAGATGGGGGTCCCAGCCAACAGGAGTGAGGCATACGCCCCCCTCCCACAGGAGGGTGGTATAATAGGGGTTGTACCCACCCCAAGGAAGGGACCCATTGGTCCCAACCTTTACTTACCTGTAACACCCCTAAATCTAGTATTTAGGGGCACCCCTGAACCTTGCCTCCTCAGACACTAACCGACTAAGAAGAAAAGAAGAAGAATGACCGAAGAAGCCATGCCAAAGCTAAGAAGAGGAGGATGCCCAATGACTTGGCCCCAGCCCTACTGGCCTGTCCTCACCTCTAACCTGCAGAAACAAAATCTGGGTACGTCCTGCAGCCAGCAACCTCAATAGCCCCGATGACCTGCCCTGCCTTCCACAGAAAAGACTCTGTCTCCCATGAGCACCGGATTTGCTCACCCACAGACTCTGGCTCCGGCTACATCCGCGAGTCTGCACCTCTGCACCCGACGCCCACGGCCCGAGTTTGAGTGGCCCAACACCACAAGGGGGTCTCCCCATTGGTCCTGACCTGAGATCTGGTGATCTCTGACCTACCTCAACCCTTTCACCAACACCTGCAGTCTCTTTCTGGAGGGTTCCCCCAACCACGACCGGAGATGGCAGGAAAATCCGACTCCTAAAGACACCCCTGCACCCGAAGTCCCACGGCCTTGGGTTGTCCAACCGACAGCGTTCCAGCATCTCCAGGCATCCCAACTTACCTCTCCAACTTGTGGTCACCTCCAAAAGATCTTCGTCCCTGAGCCTGCAGTCTTTGTCAAAACCAAAGCTAAGAAGTGGAGGATGCCCACTGACTTGGCCCCAGACCTACCGGCCTGTCCCCACCTCGAACCTGCAGAAACAAAATCTGAGTACGTCCTGCAGCCAGCAACCTCAATAGCCCCGAGGACCTGCCCTGCCTTCCACAGAAAAGACTCTGTCTCCTGTGAGCACCAGATTTGCTCACCCACAGACTCTGGCTCTGGCCACATCCGCGAGTCTGCACCTCTGCACCCGATGCCCATGGCCCGAGTTCGAGTGGCCCAACCCCACAAGGGGGTCTCCCCAGTGGTCCTGACCTGCGTTCTGGTGATCTCTGACCTACCACAACCCTTTCCACGACACCTGCAGTCTCTTTCTGGAGGGTTCCCCCGACTGCGACCAGAGCTGGCAGGAAAATCCGACTCCTAAAGACACCCCTGCACCCGAAGTCCCACGGCCTTGGGTTGCCCAACCGACAGCGTTCCAGCATCCCCAGGCATCCCAACTTACCTCTCCAATTTGTGGTCACCTCCAAAAGATCTTCGTCCCTGAGCCTGCAGTCTTTGTCAAAACCAGAGAATCCCCATTGAAACCAACAGGGCACCCGGAGCCAAAACATAACCCTGCAGCTCCCCAGGGCCGCTGTGGGTGTACTTTGGGTGCTAACTCGGATCCCCCTTTGCCCTGAGCCTAACACCAGGAGCTTTGCTCTCACAACCCTGTGGCCTGCTCATGAGCAGCCACCAACCGGAGGCCCCTTATCCCCCATTGGATGTCATTGGGCCTCAGCACTCTGCACCGAGCCGCCCTAGTGCCGTTGAGGGTGCTTTGAGAGTGCATTCTTTACCCTGAGAGAACCCTTGTTCGAACCCCAGAAACTCAACCCCAAAGACCGAGTACTTATCTGTTAACCGATAATGTCATTTCTCTCCATAGGAATACTGTGACTGTTTTCCCTTGAAAAATGTTCTAAGGGTGGAGTTGAATTGTATGAAAAACTGAAAAACTACAACTGTGCAAAACTGATTCTACTTACCTTTTCTCTAGGAAATGTCCCAGTGTGCTATCTAGGCATGTCACGCTGAGTAGAAAAAGTTATCTGATAAGTAATTTTGACATTTTAACTTACCTGTTTTTCAATCAACTGCATTTGAACCTGCATTCAATTGTAAAACACTGCATAAGATTTCACAAAGCATTTATTTCACTTACCTGTGCCAGGCTTGGCTTAGTTCTAGAAATAAATAACAAACAAAATTGGTCTGCGTTCAGTCTTTGAGTGTGTGACATCATTTGCTGATTGAGTGTGTACAACAAATGCTTAACACTACCCTCTAATAAAGCCTTACTGCTAGCCCACACTACCACAAATAGAGAGTAGGGTGCTATCTACTTTTACCTCTGCCTACCTTTGGAGTTCCACTGAACTCTGTGCATACTATACCTCATTTTAGTATAGAATATACAGAGCCAGCTTCCTACAGTTGCTGCTTAAGCAATCAGGATTCAAACCATAACAGGTCTGTGATGGACAGATGGTCAATGGACCCTCACCCAAAGGACTCAAGGAGGCACAGACATTCATGGCCAGAGCGAGAGACCTGGCGTAGGATCAAGAACCAGCGGAAGTACTAAGAGAGGATCTTGGTGCCTGCGGCTCCATATGACCAAGCACCGGTTTTGGTCTGGCACAGTCTTTAAGGCCCTGGCCATTTCAGCCGAAGCTAAAGTTTGCAATACCTGGGATGGATCCATCCACATTTCTGAGCACGAGGTTCAGCAATTCCAGGTAGGTCATGATCCCATTTGGAGTACCAGCTGGACCCATGGGTCTGATGGCCTACTCCTTAGGAGGTGTGCAGAAGCCCTACCACTTGGCACTCTGTATGCTGTTCATTCTGTTGCCTCCTGTCTCATTAGCGAATCCAACCATGACTCCAACTAAGCCAGCAGGATCGACATGGAGTGACATCCCCTCCTTTGGTCATCCCACATTCTTCAGAGCTGGACACTACAATCAACTTGCCGGCGCCGCAGACAATGCCATGCGCCCCGGCAACCAATATCTCCACCTTCACTGGCACCACTTCCACCGGAGAGTCTACCACTGATGTCCCACCACACAATAAGAGGCCCAGTAGCTATTAGAATAAGTGAGGCATTTCTTTGGAGAAACAGACTCATGAAGATCCTAGTGCAGATGATGACGGTGACGAATCAATAGACACAGACTTTGTGAGTTTGAAGGGGATGCCTGTGGACTTGATACACATCCAGAGGGGGAACGTCTGTCATGACAGACATCTCTCTGCCAGAAATGATCTCCTAGTACACTGTAATCAGGAGGGCTGCAGAAGTGTTAGCCCTTCAGCTCTCATCCACAGCGGTCAAATCTAACTTCTGTGCTGAGGTCCTGCACGCCATCTCAAGCACAACTCAACCCTTTATTCCATTTCATGAGGCAATGACAGAGCCCATTCTAGCCATATGGGTACGATGTTGTCACGACCGATACTTATTCTCAAAAAAAGGCATAATGCAAACTAGCAGATGCTGAAGAGCCCAGTGTTTAGAGCTTTCCTGAATTCTAGTAAAGAGGGTATTTTCCACGAGAAGCTCGTTCCACAGTTTTGCTGCTCAGCTGGAGAAAGCCTTGACTTCTGTACGGCAATTGAGAAAACAACTGCAGTAGAACCAGCAGATGTGTCAGAGGAGTGCTGCAGCAGACAAGAGGAATGTACCTCTTGAATTTATTAGCCAGATAGACCAGGACTATTCCATGAGCTGCTTTGTATACGAGGAAGTAATTTAAACTTAACTCGCTTTTCAACTGGATTCGTGATTTAAGCATCACTTGCTTTTCAACCGGAAGCCAGTGCAGATGTTTTAGGGACTCTGAAGAGCATGACTGGTGCATTGTGAGGGGGAGCATGGCAGCCTTGCACTGAGCGGTCGCGGGCTTCTCAGGAGTGGATTGCTCACGTACCTGGGAGAAGATCAGAGCAGCCTTTTGTGAAGTATGTTTCAGCTCCCAACCCCTGAGCAGGAGTAGGTGGAGGGGCAGGGAGGCTGCAGGGGAAGACCTGCAGGCTCAGCATCTCAAGCAAATGGATAAGAGCAGTCAGTCATATGGGAAGGCTGGTGGTAAGCATTCAAGATATACACTGTGTACTACGGCCATAGTGACAGCCAAGGTAAGTTCTGGGTCGATATCTGCTTCTGCAGTGTTAAAAGCGACAGTATAGGGGAAGCAATGCCACCTTGGAGAGCCAGTAAATATTGAGACTATTACTCCAAACATTAGGAAATCTATAAAGCCAACCGGTAAGAGCCCTGGTGGCAAGAGTAGAAAGGTCCCCCCAGATTAAGATAACTCTCTCACTTAAATCTTTTTTCAAAGTTTAGGCTTTACCAGTATTACATAATATGGAGGGGGGGGGGGCGGAAGTTTATGGGAGCCGGCAGGGCTGTAGTATGGAGAACTCTGTCGTTGTTGGGGGCATTGGTGCAGGTGTTCCTTTTGGTATATCCAGATACTTTGAAGAAGGAAAAATGCCAGAAAAAAAGCCTGTGTGGTGTACCCTAGGTTACTACAAGTAATAGATTTGATGCTTTCATGGTAGTAGAAGAGCCAGGATGGTGGACGAACATGACCAGTAAGAGAAGGAGGACAGCCAGTGTATTATCTGGGGATTCGCTGAAAGCTTTACTTTTGGGCTTAAAAGAGGAGATGAAAAGCAGATTTAAGGTATCGGAGACTAATCAGGGAGCATTCAAGCATCCTGTTCTGCTTTAGCCCAGAAACTTGATGAAGTGGCACATGCACCAGGGTATTAGAGGCTGAGGTAGACTCAATCAGAAAGGATGTTATAAAAAAAATACCTCTGGGGTAAACGTACGGACTAAAAAGAAACAAGGATTATGGGTTGACCTTGAAAATAATGGAAACTCTCCGATTAGGATTAGGGATTATGTCCACTCCCCCACGTAGGGTGAGCACACCAAGGGTGTAGTCACCCTAAGGTCAGTAGCCCATTGGCTACGGACCTCATGACCCCTAAAATGCCCTGAACCAAGAAGACAGATTCCTGTAACCTACGAATAAGAAGGACGAAATAAGACGAGTCTAGAGAGAAGAACTGACTTGGCCCGAGCCCTACCGGCCCATCTGCAGTTTCCAGGGATACTGCGCCAAAAGTCACCTTGTTCTTCAGCCAGCGACCTCCAGAACCCCTGGGAAGGCTGACTGCTTTCAACAAAGACTGCATCTAATGTGAACAGCAGCTCTGTTCAAAAGAAACAGCCAAGAAAGACTCCGAGCCTGCTGAGGACAAAGAAACCCGATGCTTGGAACCACCACTGCACTCGATGCCTACGGTCCAAATCCGGGTGGCCCACGGGTCCCTGCAAGGTCACCCAGCGCTCCAGAGCCCTATTCCACCACAGGTTGACCCCTCCAGGACTCACCGATGCCACCTGCAGCATCTGCACAGAGAGCCCCTGAACGGTGAGTTGCCTGGTAAGGTGAAATCCGACCTCAAAAGACACCCCTGCATCCAGCCCCCCTGCGCCCTGGAGAAGAGAAGCTGAGGTGCACCTACATCCCCGTGCCCTTCAACTTACCTGCCCAGCTGTTGGTTCCTCCCGGAAGTCTTCCTGGAACGAGTCTGCAGCCAAAACCCAAACCGGCAACTCTCATTGAAAACAACAGGGCACTTGACGCCAAAACAACACCCTGCTCCCAGCCGCCGCTGAAGATGCATCTTGAGTGCTAACTCAGATCCCCCTTTGCACTGAGCCTAATATCAGGAGCTTTGCTCCCACAACCTTGTGGCCTGCTCGTGAGCAGCCACCAACCGGAGGCCCCCTATCCACACTCTGCACCCGGCCACCCTAGTGCCGCTGAGGCTGTTCTGAAAGTGCACCCTCGACCTTGAGGGAAGCCTGGTTCTAACCCCAGAATACCAACTCCCACGAATAAGTACATACATGCAAACCTTTAACTTAATTTCCTTCCATAGGATTGCATTGACTGCTTTTCCTTGAAAATTATTGTGTGGAGTTGGTTTGTATGAAACATTGAAAAACGGCAAATGTACTAAAAGTGAATTTCTTACCTTTTGTCTAGGAAATGTCTCAGTGTGATATCTAGGCATATCACACTGATTAGCAAAAGTAATTTAAAAAGTAATGTGTACAGTAATCTAAAGTAACTAAAAAGTAATTTCAAACTGTTGACTTACCTGTAAATCAACCAACTGCATTTGAACCTGCATTCAACTGTAAATCACTGCATAAGATTTTGCAAAGTATTAGTTCACCTACCTGCACCAGGCTTGGCTTGTTTCTAGAAATAAATTAACTAAATCATATTTTTGATACAAACAAATTGGTCTGAGTTCAGTCTTTGAGTGTGTGACATCATTTCATGCCCGAGTGTGTATGCTTAACTCTGATAAAGCCTTTATGCTCGAGTAAGGCGCTATCTTCTTTTACCTCTGCCTACCTTTGGGGTTCCTCTGGACTTTGTGCACACTATACCTCATTTTAGTATAGTATATACTGAGTCAGCTTCCTACATTGGTGGATCAGCCGTGGGATATACAACTTTGCATGTGTTGGACTGACTTGGTCAACACATGCTCACACGGCAGAACTCCTAAATTGTCTTTAGAAATTCTGATTTTTGAATTGTCAAAATGTATCAAAATTACTAAAAGTCTTGTTAGGGCCTTGGTTAGGTCCCTTTAGAATTATAGAAAAATAAAAACTCTCTATAGAGGGGTTACAATTTTTAGAATGTCTCTTAACAAGAACCCAACTGTTAGTGAAAATATAACTAATGACATAGAGAATATGGTGGAGGAGCTCGACCTCACCCATTATCTACACTTAGAATTTAGGGAGTTAAGGTCTCTATGTAAACTTAAAAACATAACCATGGAGTCCAGTACCTCCAAACAAAAGCTCCAGAAGCTGTTGGAAGAGTATGCTAAGGACCACCCCTCTGAGCAAAGTGAAGACCTATCAGATGGGGAAGAAGGATGATGGGATGAGGATAACTCCCAACCACCCTCACTTCCTAGGGAGAGCAGGGTCCCTGTGCCCCTGACTCCAAGAATACAACTCACAGCACCTAGATCCCATACAGGTGGGTCAGGTGCTTCTGAGACCATTGAGGACAGCCTCAATGAAGAGACCAACATTTTAGAGAAGTTGGCCAAAAGATTAGACCTAGAAACCAGACTCCTGGCTCTAGAAAAAGAAAGAGCAGAGATGGGCCTAGCATCCATCATTGGTGGCAGCAACTTAACAAATAAAGTCAAAGAGCATCTTATGATCCCAGAATCCCCAAAGGGATTATCCCTAAATTTGAGGATGGTGATGATATCACCAAGTGGTTCACAGCCTTTGAGAGGGCTTGTGAAGCCAAAAAGTGAAAAAAACTCACTTGGGGCCACTCCTTTGGGAACTGTTCTCTGGTAAGTGCAAAGTCAGACTTCCGACCCTTACTGGGACAGAAACAGAGGCCTATGAACTCACGAAGGGCACCCTGATTAAGTGATTCGGATTCACTACTGAGGAGTATAGAACTAGATTCAGGGGGGGCTCAGAAAACCCAGAGTCAGCCCTGGGTGGAATTTGTAGACTTCTCAAGGAAAACACTAGGTGGCTGGTTGACTGGAAGTAAAGTGCAAGATTATGATGGTCTTTATCATTTGTTTATGAAAGAACACATATTAAGTAATTGCATTGATGAAAAGTTGCATCAGTATCTAGTAGACCTAGGTCCAGTTTCTCCCCAAGAGTTGGAAAAGAAGGCGGACCAATGGGCCAAGACAAGAGTGACCAGGGCGTCCACTGGGGGTGACCAAAAGAAAGGGGTTACAAAACACCCCAGAGGAAAGACAGTGAGCATCCTAAAGATAAAAGCAAGGAGCCCCAGGTAGCCCCTTAAAAACCTGTCCAGGAGGGTGGGCCCAAAGACACCTCACAAACTAAAACTGGGTACCAAGGTAAGAGTTGGGATCCCGGAAAAGTGGGTGTCACAACTGTCAAAAGACAGGACACCACACCAAGGACCCTAGCTGTCCTACAAATCAAGCCCTTAGTGTAGCTCCAGGGGCTTCCAGTGTAGCTTTGGAGGCTGGTTTCTCAGATGAGGAAGTCCTCCTAGCCTTCAAATGGAAGATGGGCCCAAAAGGTGAGTTGGAGATTACAAAGGGGAGTAGACACTTCCACCACCTACTGGTGAATGGAATCCCAGCCTCTGCCCAGAGAAATACCTGTGCCAGTAACACTGTGGTGCATGACAGTTTGCTACTCTCACACCAGTATGTCCATCTGGAAACAAAAACAATAAGTGCTTTCCCAGGGATGTCACTATTAAGCCTATGGCTGTAGTGCCACTAAAAATAGCTGGGTCCCTTAGTTGGAGAAAGGTGGTAGTCAATACAGACCCCCCCTTGATTGTCTATTTGGGAATGACCACCCAGAGGTTGGTCTGAGCCAAAATAGAGGTACTGGTCCAGTGCCAGACCTCCTTCAAGGAACCTGGGGGCGGGTAGGAGGGGGTTGAACCTGCAGTTAGAGCAGATAAGCCCAAAATGAAAACAAAGAGACAGTGAAGGAAAGGTGGACAACTTTTAGCAACAGCTCCAGTGGGCCAGGGAGATTATATCCTAGTAAGGGAGAACTCCAAAATTGGCACTGGTGAAGTCCTTCCTAGCCAACAAAAAGACCTGACTAGTCAGGCAACTGTCCAGCCTGAGTTGGTGGCTCCTCAGCTGACAGAACAGAGGGTGGAAGAAGGGAGTTCATTACAAAGTGTAGTGCCCCCCTACCCTAAAACAGCAGACAGGCCACCAGAACCCAAAGAAGCCTGTAAGGTAGCCACTTTACCTACCAGTGAAGAGCTAAAGGTATGGTTCTGGGCAATGACAGCTGCCAGTACCCTCTGCTGGATGTTAGCCTTCATGACAGCACTGTCCTTGGCATAGTGGGTTAGCCCCCTGCCAAATAGCAACTTAGACCCCCTGAACCTATTGGTCATGGTAGGGTTACTCAATCTGTGGGTAACCTCTGTGGGTAAGCTACATTTTGCCCTAGCTAAGTTAGAATTTGCAGAGGTAGGCACTTCTGAGCCCAAACTAAAACGATGGGGTAAAGACACTAAAGAGCTAGGAAAGGAGCACTGGGAATTAGGTTCTGAAACTGTTGAGGTAGGCCAGTTGCCCAAAGGGCTTGACCTGGACAGAAGGATGTAAGACAGAATAGGCCCTTCAACTTTCAGAACACTTCCTCTACTCTAGAGCAGGAATATTTTCAAGGACTTTTTGAACTGGACATGGTCTGGACATCGCCTCAGTGTAATAGGGAGCAAATTCCAGTGCCGGGGAGCGAGATATGAGAACGCTTTCCCACCTGTCCTTGACTTGTAAATCCGGTGGACTTTAAGGAGGGATTTGGAGCCAGATCGCAGATCCCTAAGGGGAGTGTATTGGTTGAATGTCTCTGCAAGGTAGGTTGGACCATTACCAAACACCGCCTTATGCACTATGCAGCAAACCTTGAATTTTATTTGTTTGCGCACCGGAAGCAAGTGCACTGCTGAAGCAGTGGAATCGAAGGTGATCTATAAGAGTCATTTAATACCAGCCGGGCTGCTGTATTTTGGACTACCTGTAAGCAGTCCAGCGAGGCCTCGTTAGCCGAGACCAGCAGAGCATTACAGTAGTCAAGTCGATTCAGAGCTAGCGTCTGAATCATTTTTCTGTGAGGAGTCTGGAAGTAAAGGGAATATACGTCTCAGCAGAATCAACACATGAAAGCAGTAGCTCACCGTGTGGGCCACCTGCTCCTTCATGTTCAAGGTCTGCTCCATGCAAACCCCTATGTTTTTTTACTGAAGTGTTTTGGGCGGGAGAGACACCCAACTCCCCTGGCCACCGCTTAGTTTCCACAGCAATGCGGCCTCTCCGAAGGGCATAAACTCAGTCTTGCCGGCATTTTAATGTAGAAAGTTGTTACTCATATACTGAGATATTGCTGACATGCTGGAAGATAAGGTGGTCTGGGCTGTTGCTGAGGATTTGTCAAAAGAAAAAGTAAGCTGGGAATCATCAGCATATGATATTGGCATGAACCCATATGTCCTCAGAAGATCGGCCAAAGGAGCAACATAGATATTAAATAGGGTGTTCACACCTCCCCCGTGATAGGAAGACCCATCTGTGGCAGGGGAGCTTCAAAGGCCTTGCTGCCTTTGTAACGTGACCCCCAGCCTCTCCTGCTAGCAGAAGCAGGCCCCCTTCTTGTCTTCCCTCCTTTTTGGCGGGAGGACAGGTAGGAAATATTAGCACAGCCCAGAAGGTGTGCCCACCTCTGCCAAACACACCCCTTAGGCGGGGGAGGAGAGGTGAAGCCCAATCTTCAGTGCCTGCCATCTTGCATATGGCAGGCAGTATCCAATTAGGATTAGGGATTGTTCCCATTCCCTCACATGGGGTGAGCACACTAAGGGTGTAGTAACGCTATGGTCAGTAGCCCATTGGCTACAAACGCCCCCTAAATACAGTATTTAGTGGGCAGCCGTGAACCAATCGACAGATTCCCACAGCCTACAAAGAAGGAAGAAAGAAGAAGCCCAACAGAGGAGACTGCAGAGAAGAACTGACTTAGCCCCTGCCCTATCTTCCTGTCTGACGTTTCCAGGGATCCTGTGCCAAAAGTCGCCTGTCCTGCAGCCACTGACCTCCAGAACCCCTGGGATGACTGACTGCCTTCAACAAAGACCGGATCTTCTGAGAACAACAGCTCTGTTCAAAAGAAACAGTCAAGAAAGACTCCGAGCCTGCGGAGGACAAAGAACCTCGACACCTGGAGCCACCACTGCACCAGACGCCTATGCCCGAACCCAGGTGGCCCACCAGTCCCAGCGAGGTCCCCCAGCACTTCAGAGTCCGATTCCAACATGGCTTGACCACTCCAGGTCTCCCCAACGTCAACTGCAGCCTCTGCACAGAGACACCCCCCCAACAGCAAGTGGCCCGGTAAGGTGAAATCCAACCTCAAAAGACGCCCCTGCATCCAGCTGCCTTGCGCCCTGGAGAAGATAACACAAGGTGCACCTGCGTCTCTGAGCCTTCCAACTTACCTGCCCAGTTGTTGCTACCTCCCAGAAATCTTCCTGGACCGAGCCTGCAGCAAAAATCCCAAACCGCCAACTTCCATTGAAAACAGGGCAACGGATGCCAAAATAGCACCCTGCACCCAGAAGCCCCCTTTGCCCTGAGCCTAACACCAGGAGCATTGCTCCCACAACCTTGTAGCCTGCTCATGAGCAGCCACCAACCAGAGGCCCACTATCCCCCATTGGATAACATTGGGCCTCATCACTCTGCACCCAGCCGCCCTAGTGTCACTGAGGGTGTTCTGAGAGTGCGTCCTTGACCTTGGGGGAACCCTGGTCAGGGCCGGACGGGCCGTAGCGGGCACCGGGCAATCCCCTGGTGCGCCGCACAGGTGGGTGGCCGGTTTGGGGCCCCTGGGGGGCATTTTTGTTACAGGGCCGTTTTTGCAGCATAGCTGCAAAATCGGCCCTGTAACAAAATCGGCCGAAAACCGGCCCTCGCAAAGAGCTCGGCGGCACCCACAACCCCCTGGGGGGAGGGGGGGCCAGCCGAGCACTTTGCCAGGGCCGGTTTTGTATCCCAGTCCGACCCTGACCCTGGTTCTATCCCCAGAATACCAGCTCCCACAAATCAGTACTTACCTGCAAACTGTTAACTTAAATTTCCTTCCCTAGGATTGCATTGATTGCTTTTCTTTGAAAATGTTTTTAATTGTGGAGTTTTTTTTTTTTAACAATGTTTTATATAGCGCAAACTTGACCCGAATTGGGTATCAGAGAGCTTTACATAGCACCAGTTTTGTTACATGAGGACACATTCATTTTTGTTAGGTACGGGGAGATTAAGTGATTTGCCCAGAATCACACGATGTTCTTGCTGAGACTCAAACCCAGTTCCCCAGATTCGAGGTTGACCACCCTAGCCATTAGGCCAACTCCTCTCCCTGAAATATTGAAAAACTGAAAATGTACTAAAAGTGGATTACTTTTGTCTAGGAAGTGTCTCAGTGTGATATCTATGTATATCACACTGATTAGCAAAAGTAACTTAAATAGTAATCTAAAAAGTAATGTGCACAGTAATCTGTAAAGTAACTAAAAAGTAATTGTGAACTGTTGACTTACTTGTAAATCAACCAACTGCATTTGAACCTGCATTCAACTGTAAGCCACTGCATAAGATTTTGCAAAGTATTAGTTCACTTACCTGCACCAGGCGTGGCTGGGTTCTAGAAATAAAATAACTAAATAATATTTTTGATTGGTCTGAGTTCAGTCTTTGAGTGTGTAAAATCATTTCTTGCCTGAGTGTGTACAACAAATGCTTAAAACTACCCTCCGATACAGCCTTACTGCTCGCCCACAATAACACAAATAGAGAGTAAGGTGCTATCTACTTCTACCTCTGCCTACCACTGGACTGTGTGACCACTATACCTCATTTTGGTATAGTATATACAGAGCAGCTTCTTCTAAATACTGGGTCCCAAAAGGACTTGCTAGAGAGTCTCCAAGTAGGTTAGTCGCCTAGGCCATATGCGACCTGCAGGCAGACTATGATCTAACAATGTGTGCAATAAGACCATAACTTCCTGAATCCAGGGGTCCACATTGGTTGATAATAGCCAATAGTCCAGTCTGGTCCAGACGGAGTGGGGAACAGAATATAAAGTAAATTCTGAGGCAGAGGGGTAGCGGGAGCGGCAGGCGTCACCAAGCACATAGGCCTCCAGGATGTGCCGCACTCCCCTAGCCTGTCTATATGAACACTAAGGGTGTCAAAGCATGCGTCCATTGCACAGAAGCCAGCCTTGAGCTCCGACATAATTGCAGTCTTATCGTTGGTCGCTACACTGTCTGCTTTGCGGTCCATGGCCTCCTCCGCATCAGATTGACAGGTGGTGTCTCTGGCAGGTTTGTGTGTCCAAAGATCAGCCTGCAGTGTGGGGTCTTTGCGGCACATTGTTAGAGGAAGAGGGCCCCAAACTGGTGAAATACAGTCATGCAGCAGCGAAGCCTGGAGTGCAGTGTAGATGGGGAGGCCCTCAAACAAGACCCGGGCTGGGTGCTGACAGCGATAGGGGGGGAAGGGGTCCAGCCCCAGCAGTGATGTATAAACCAGAATGGCCTAGAGTCCCCTCAGGGTCAGCCTCGTAGTTAGGGTGCCACCAAATTTGGTCCAGGGGGGTCCCAACAGTCCGCACATAAAAAGGGGAGGGTTGTGGAAAAGTAAATTTTGCCATGTTCTGTGTCCCTACGCCTCATCCATCATATGTTATGTGTGCATGACCAATATGCATATGTTATTCCCATGTCCGATTAATGACGCAATTACAGTTGTGTCCACCTCTGGTATGTCATTTCCCAGTCCTCGTGAATACTACGAATATCAGGCCTATGTAAAGTAATGTTGCCACGTTTCTCAGTGTGCACGTTATTCCATTGTAAAGTCCCCGTTTCCAGGCCTCAAAAGGGCCCGGACCCTGGATTCAGCTCCTGTCTCCTGAAAGCCTCGCTGAGGAGCGATACAGCCCCCACCTGTATCCTCGACCCTTCACTTACTTCCTGCCTCGCAGTGCCCGGTGCAGCCCGGCTCTGCCTCTGAGTCTGCCAAAAGTATGTTATGATTCCAGTTATCAGTTCAGTCCTCCTTCTCTGCATTCCTGAGCTACTGAACTGCATCAATAGTTTCCGTCATTGTCTAGCCTATTCGGCTCCACGTTAGAGAAATACTGTATTAATGGTCATTTAATATTCTTCATCACGCACTACATGTAGAATAATGCATGGTCCAGTCTTAGAATCAAGTTAGCTTTTCCCCTCATGACTTCTAGTTTATATCAACATGTTCCCTAAACATTAGATACCAGATAGGGTTTAGGTACATGTCGCTCCGACCCTCCAGACTCTAGTCTCTGCTCCTAGCACAGAGTTCGTAGCCCCCAGCTTCTCCTAGTAACACGTCATTGCCAGTTTTCGCGCACCACCAGGTTAGAGGTCCCGGCTCCTTAGGTAGCCCCCTCCTATGTTTCCGCCCATTCATGACATATTCTGTTACGTTTGCATCACATGTCTATGTATACTCCCAGTTACACCTACTTTTACTGTTATCTCTCGCGACTGCTACGCGTCACGCCTTCTGCTCCACCCACTGCTACGCCTACTGCAATGTAATGCTATGTGTTTGCGCTATGTATATAAGTTGATGTATTGTTATTAAAAGTCAGCGCGCTCATCCCAGATCTAGCCCCGGCAGCTGCTGGGCCCCAGTTGTCCTGCTGGGCCCTGTCACCTCTGTTCCATGCAGGTTGTCCTGATCCTGTCCTTATGCTGTAATAAACCTGCAGAAACTCCTACTACCTCGAATCTTGACTCTTATTTTATTGAGCTATCTGTTATTCATTCATTCATTCAAAAATAGATCCGGTATTATTTATTTATATACCACATAATGGCGCCCGAACAGGGACTTGCCCTTTCCCCACGCGTCGGTGAAGCCACGCCGACCCCCTGACCCTCTGCAGTCGTGACGGAACCATACCGTGCACTGGCAGATATTTCTGCTCCAAGTATCCCTCAGGCCCACGGAGGAGACGGAGGAGGCGGTCCAGCATCCAAACGAGACGGTGGAGGAACGCGGCGAGTCCCGACCAGAGCCCAAGCCGAGAGTCCAAGGTCCGAGGTATCCGGAGGCCCACCTGTAACTGAAGTCCGAAGTTCGTCGTCCGTCGTCCAGTCCAGTCCGAGGCCTTCCGTTCCGTGCTGCCCGGTGAGTACCATTGCTGGGGTAGTATCTAGACAGGACCAATCTAAATTGACTCCTGGTCCGTGGGTTGGTGGTGCCCAGACTCGCAAACGAAGTGTTCACCTAGGTGGATACGGGTCTTGATGCGTCCCTTTATGGGACCGGTATGTTCCGTACTGTTACAGCAGTGCATCCAGTAATTCTAGTCTGTTCCGTTCTCGAGACATTCTGTTCTGTTCTGTTCTCAGTATTCCAGGTAATATTCTGTTTGAACTGTTATTTATAATGTTCTTCATGTATTTTACTGTTGTGGTATGAGTGCGATGTGATTTCGTGTTTTTATTGTGTATTGTATTGTGTCCAGATTACAGTTCAGTCATGCCTATATTTTCCAAGTTACGTCAGTTAAAAACTAGAAAGGGTCTGTTAGAGGAAGCGGTTCCTGTCCCACCTAGGGACAGTCCAGGTCACTTTATGTATCAGAAACATGGCATAAGCGCCATAATGTATCTAGATTTATGGGTAGAGTATACCAAACAGTTAGAAGAAAAGTATAGATGGCCCGTATCGGGTACATGGGATGCCGAATGTATCATGCGAGTAGAAGAAGCATTATGGAAAAAGAAAGCCAGACAGTCACAGAAAGATGCCATCGAGTTATGGCGTAAAGAAGCGCATAGAAGAACTGAAAAGGAAGTCAGAAAGTCAGAGTTAAGTAGAGAATCCCAGGAATGAGCCCAAGAAAGAGAATTAATCGAGATAGGTGAACGAGTCAAAGCCGAACAGTCAGACAGACAGAGGCATGCCCTTATTAAGGGTATGTATCCTCTCCTTGCCGAAGGTTTGCCAAAAGCGACCCCAGAGGCATCTAGTAATTTCCCGCCATCATTAGTTCCGACCAAGCTACGTCACAAACCGACCGCAGCTGATATTTTTATTTCGTCCTATCTGGACGACACAGTCCCCGAATATGCAAATCCTGTTCGCGCTCCGTCAGTACCTGTAAATCAGGCACTTCCTGCTCCTTCAGACACCGGGGTACCCTTAACAGCTCCCCCGGGTCAGCCCGCCATACAAGTCCAGCCCACGTTACAACTACCGACTCTGCCAGGACGAAGAATGTCAGTCGACGATTCTAGTCTAGGGGCCGCAGGAGGAGGTCTTCCTCAAACCCCGCCGCCACACAAGCGTTTAACATTACTCGAATTACATGCTCAAGCGTTACAGCGCACGCCCAAACATCAGTCTGTTACAGAAATCAGGCAAACCCTTAACGAATGTGTCTATGATCCGGTTCCAGGCGAATATAATATGGTTTTATATTCCTTACGTGTAAGGAGAGTGACCGAGTATCTAGTCACCTTGCCGAATATGAAAGAAGATCTAGACAGAATATATCGTTTCATCCGTACAGGAGATGATCCAGAGAGTATTGGCGAGATTATGTCTCAAAGGAAAGCCGAGATTCAGCTCATGATATTAAAGTTCCTGATCAATTGTCTAATAAGAGAACAAGATTACCCGTCTAAAGATCCCGCCGAAATGAGAATCCTGACAAGGTGGAGTGATAATATAGCCGAGGGTAAGCACAAGACCGTCGGTGCTATGGAGAGTATGTACAAGAAAATTCGTAAAGAAATAATAAGGTTACACGACCAGCGTAAAGCAGCACAAGTAAGCGAGAAAGAAAGTATCTCTGATCCTGAAGAGGAAGAGAACGAGAATCCCGCCAGAATAGCGTATGTAGGAAAATCCAGATTTCCAGATCGCCATTTACGCCTAGAACACAAGTCTATTTTTCATCATCCAGCACCAGAACAAGGTTCTCTAGAACAAGTATTTCAAGCTACCGACCACATTCTGAAATCACGAGTCGGTTACAGTGAATTAAGTACTATGCATGAACAAGAACTAGTCCGATCAGCAGTCCGATGGATTACTGATTCTACCACTTTTCCAGACGAAATAGTGGCACAAATGTTTCTGAAACTGCCCCCAGCCGAGCAACGACTGGTGGGTATGTATATGATCCAGCACCTCATTACTCTGTATGAGGATCAACATTCTGATCCAGGTCCGTTGCACGATGTCCTGAACGAGTTACTCCAGTATAGATGGAGAGGTCTAGGTACCGATTTAATTAGTGTCATTTTAGAACAGCGCCACAAATATAGAACGTTTCTGAACCCGCATTTTGTTCATGTCTCACCCCCAGAAAGTAAACCATTCTACATAGACAGACAGAATCCGTTACGAGAAGTCCACCCAGTCCAAGGGGCGGGTGGCGTAATGCAACGAGTGTTTGTATACACTCCGATTTCAAAGATGGAACTTCTTGAAATGAAGAAATTAATTCCCTGTCATGACAAAGATCCAGCAGGGTTCCATAGAGAATTAAAAGACATGCTCCGTATGGGAGAATACACTTACCCAGATATCATTAAAATGTTAAAGGTCCTGTTACCCGCAGGGGTATATGAAAAGTTAAAAGAAAAAGAATGGGAGGTGGGAGAGAAAAAGATAGATTGGGCAGCTCTAGAAGCTGAAGACAAGGCACGAGTACCAGGTACCGGTCTTGGAGATAAATGTAAAGAATTACCAGAATTATTGATTCAAGTTTTACCCAGATTATTGACAACGAGAAAAGAA
This sequence comes from Lissotriton helveticus, assembly GCF_964261635.1. Classification (NCBI taxonomy): domain Eukaryota; kingdom Metazoa; phylum Chordata; class Amphibia; order Caudata; family Salamandridae; genus Lissotriton; species Lissotriton helveticus. The sequence continues at coordinate 339,053,794 of NC_136071.1, read as the reverse complement.
GACTGGGATGCAATCTCAGCCTGTAAACAGAAACAAGATGAAGATATTAGTGATTTTTATTCTAGATTTGAAAAATGTTTCAGTATCAACAGTGGTCTCAAGACAAGTAGTGAGTCATACCCTCACCTTTTTGTTACTAAATTAGTCGAGAATTCAAGCCCACAAATTAAAAATCGAGTTTTGAAAGTCGAAAGCACCTGGCAAGCAAATACTCCGTCCCAGATGCTCCAGATGCTCCAGTATCACCAGAATAGAATCAGGGAAGAACAAGAACACGAGAGAAAACGTATGAAAGACACGAAAATGAAAGTGCTAGTTGCACAAACTGTTCCTCAAGACAGTCAGAAGAGGGGTCCGAATCAAGCCAGTCATCCTGCAGCTCCCGTTAAAGGGAACTGCAATTATTGTAAACAGCCAGGTCATTTTATAAACGAGTGTGCAGTTCTGAAACATAATATAGCTACTGGTAAGACTAAAGAAAGACCACGTCCGCCTAGACAAGAACAAGTTTCACAGATTCCTCAGTCACAGAATGCACAACAGACAGTTCCCGCACCACAGCCTATTGCTGCAACACAGCACGTTACATCGCAGATGTACCAGTATGCACAGTCCGAGTATCCAGAGTACCAGCCATATTCATGAAACAGCCTAGAGAGGGAGGTAGGCTTGCCTCTCATCGAGATACCTGTAGATCAAGAAGGTCCCTATGTTCACAGTCAAGTATTAGGGAAAGATAGAAAGTTTTTGATCGATACAGGGGCAAGTAGGACCACAATTAGTCACGCCGAAGTTCCAGGGGCTCCGCTCTCAGGCTCAAGAAATGTTTCCCTTGGATTTTCAGGAAAGCCAATAGTTAATGAAATATCAAAGCCAGTTACTCTAGAAGTAGGTCCATTGTCCCGCACTACTGATCTGTTACTCACTAAGTCATGTCCAGAAAACCTATTAGGTATTAAGACACTGAAAGAATTAGGTGCGGTTATTTGCTGTTCCCCAGAGGGAATACGTCTGTTCCTACGTGACTTTAAGGGTCACTATGTATTACGAGATTTTGATTCAAGATTGTCTAAAGTTCCACAGCATTTATGGGCGCAAGGTCCAACTGATGTAGGTTACATGCAAATCACACCCCATCGTGTGACTCTCAAGCCAGGTGTAGTGTTACCCCGAATCAGACAGTACAGATTGCCACCTGAGGCTGTAGCAGCCTTATCCAAAATTATTGACGAGCTCATGGCTCAAGGAGTAGTTGTAGAAACTGACTCCAATGTATGCAATTCTCCGATCATTCCAGTCATGAAACGTACTGATCCAAATGCACCCCCAGTATATCGATTAGTGATTGATTTACGAGAGCTTAATAAATGTATTATTCCTCAGTACCCAGTTGTCCCAGACATTTCTTCCCTGTTAACTGCTATTGATTCCGAAGCCATGTTTTTCACTGTCATAGACCTCAAGAATGCATTTTTCAGTGTTCCAATTCATCCAGACAGCCAGTTTCTTTTCGGATTTTGTTTAAATGGAAGGAGCTATATGTTTACACGCGCTCCTCAAGGTTTCACAGAAAGCCCTAGTATTTACAGTCAAGCACTCAAGAGACAACTAGACAACATTCACATGCCAACTGACACTGCCCTACTCCAGTATGTCGATGATCTACTGATCACAGCCCGTTCTGAACGTGCCTGCGAACGAGCATCCCTTACAGTCCTGTATTTTCTAGCCGAGATGGGGCACAAGGTGTCACCTTCGAAGCTTCAATTCTGTGTCCAGCAAGTGGTATACTTAGGACACTTACTGTCCAAGAGGGGTAGGCAGTTGACACCAGACCGTATCCAGTTAATAGCGAGTCTTCCCCAGCCCAGAACCCAGAAGGAGGTACGTGCCTTTATCGGCCTTACTTCTTATTGTAGACAATGGATTCCCCAGTATGCATTTCTAGCCAAGCCACTGATACAGTTAACGACACAGGAGGCAGCCGTATCGACTGTCCTCCCTTGGACATCTGACCATACACTTAGTTTCAATGAGTTAAAGAAAGCCCTATGTCAAGCTCCAGTTCTAGCTACACCGAACTACAGTAAGCCTTTTACACTTTTCGTTACTGAACGGGAAGGTACAGCATTATCTGTTCTCACACAAGATCAAGCAGGTCAATACAAGCCCTGTGCTTATTTTTCGAGCACATTAGATCCAGTCGCCCAGGCGTTGCCTGCGTGCCTCAAGTCAGTTGCAGCCACAGCACTAGCTATCAGACAAAGTGATTCCATAGTTTTAGGACACTCCCTGACAGTACAAGTCCCACATTCCGTGGAAGTTCTTTTAAACCGAACACAAACTCAGCACTTGACAATTGCACGTTTAACAGGTTATGAATTGACACTGTTCCAGCCACACATAGAAATTAGACGCTGCAACGTTCTGAATCCTGCTACACTGTTACCATCAGTTAATTTAAATCCAGACCCACATGATTGTGTGGAAGTAGTTAATATTACGACAAAGCCAAGACAAGACCTGACAGATATTCCGTTACCAGATCCCGACCTGACACTTTATGTGGATGGTTCATGTATGAGAACTAGTACAGGAGAACTAGTCGCCGCGTATGCAGTGACTACTGACACCGAAGTTATTGAAACACACCGTATTGATACCCTGTCCGCTCAAGCAGCAGAGCTAGTCGCTCTGACACAAGCCTGTATACACGCCAAGAACCTGAAAGTTAATGTTTACACAGATTCACGTTACGCATTCGGAGTTGTACACGACTTCGGAGTGCTCTGGCAGGAGAGAGGTTTCATGACTTCTCATGGAACCAAGATTCAGCATGGTCTCCTTATTCAAGCCCTGTTAGATGCCATACATTTACCGACATCTATTGCTATCATGAAATGCAAAGCACATACGAAAGTTACTGACATTATTTCTCAAGGTAACGATCTAGCAGACCGCACAGCCAAGCTTACAGCACAGACTCCAGACACTCCAGTTAACATGACACATACTCCAGATCCGATTACATGCATGACAGTTAAGGACCCTACACAAGACGTCATAGATATCCAGTTACATGCTACTCCCGACGAAATCAAGAAATGGTCTGAACAAGGAGGGGTCCAGACAGATCAAGGATGGTTGACGAAGGGTAGAGCCACATGGTTTCTCCCCGACTCTATGGTTCAAGTCATTATTAATACCGCACATAGTCCAGCACATTTAGGAGAAAAAGCTATGTTAGACAGTATCCAGAACATTTGGTTCAACAAGCATTTACGAGCTGCAGCCAAGCAGAAAGTCCGTACCTGTATGATATGTTGTCAGTTTAATCCAGGTAAAAGTGTCCCGGTGGAACAAGGTGGTTTCCAGCCTCCTGACCACCCTTTTGAGGTCCTCCAGATGGATTATATTCAGATGGAGCGATGTCGAGGTTTCAAGTATGTCCTTGTAGTAGTATGCGCTTTGTCCAGGTGGACAGAAGCATATCCAGTCCCAGATTACACAGCCGCGACCACTGCCAAGCAGTTGGTTCGTGAATTCTTCCCTAGGTATGGACTCCCTAGAGTCGTATATTCTGATAACGGCCAGCCATTCTCCTCAGAGTTAATGAAGCATGTTTCCCTGTTGTTAGGGTACCAGTGGAAGTTCCATTGTGTACGCCATCCTGAAGCAGCCGGTCTCGTAGAGAGACATAATCAGACTCTGAAAATCCGAATTGCAAAAGTCTGTAAAGAAAAAGGTGTGGACTGGCTAGTAGCTCTGCCAGTCGCTCTGTTTTATATGCGCATGGTCGCACATTCCAGATCAGGTCTGTCCCCGTATGAGGTCGTATTCGGCCGCCCCCCTAACATGTGGGGTACTCCTAGACCCCGAAGTATTACCGATGTTTCATGTAATATGCTGACAGATTACCTAGCTTCCTTGATGTCTGCCCTCAACTCATGTCGTTCACAGGTTGCCGCCGCATTTCCAGACAATACCGAGGTGGCACCGCACGAGATCGTTCCAGGCTCCTTGGTGATGATCAGAAATTTTGACAGATCAAGTCCGCTGGAACCTCGTTGGAAAGAGCCACGTCAGGTCCTCTTGACCACCCGTACTGCCGTCAAGTTGGAAGGCAGAAAAGGATGGATCCACCTGTCTCATGTTAAACTTTTTAAAGGACTGAAACCGGTTTCTAAAAACATTTCCCAGGATTTGAAGGACTGCCAGAATATTGCTCTTAAGGACTGTCCCGCAAAAGACATTATTACAACCCCTCCCTTGGTAGAGAAAACTCCGCAACAGGAGTATAAGTTAAAGCTCAGGTCTAGTAAAATAAGTCAGTCAGTTTGATTGTATAAGTCCTCCCCTAGGTGAAACGGTTAGACTGTTTCTGACATGTATAAAATAGACCCCCATAGTGAGAGAGTCAGTCGAAGTTCAATTCAATGTATCGTTTTTCTGAGTTTCATATTATTCATCAGCATTATGATTTCCTGCACCAGCTATGCGTTCTATCTGTATTTTCCAGTTCCTCATGTAAATATGTCTGCTAATGCTACAGTAGAGCACACGTTTAGTGATCTGCCTCCTCACGAATACTCTTACCGCCTCGCTATGCGTAACAACACATTTATCCGTATGTTACATTATTCACACCAGACCAGCAATGCCACTAATTGTTGGGTGTGTGGTCGACTCCCCCCTTTCCAGACACCGAAGGGAGTTCTGCCACTCTTTCCTTATCCATTCTCACACAATGGTTCGTGTGGAGCATGGTCCACGTTAACGTCATCCTCAACAGATATGTCTTTTCTTAACAGTACATGTTTCCCAGACAAGCAAGGTCTCCCCCACAGAACAGGTTTAGATCTAGAAAATGAAGTATATAATTTAGGTAATTATTCTTCGAATTTCATGGTCCTGAATGTTCAGTCTGATACTACTCCAGACTTACCTGCTATTTCAGTACTACCAGTCAAAGGCGAATTATGTGTCCGTAGTTATGGTTCCATATATGTAGGTCATAGTGAATGTACTACTGTTATCCAGTATAGTGACAGTGGGAAATCTAATTTTAAAGCTTCACGTCATTCATATTTTGTTTGTGGTCAAACTGCATATGTTCGTCTGCCCCTCGATTGGGAGGGAACCTGTTACATTGCCTTCCTACTGCCACCTGTTTTCCTAGCCCCATCTGATTATCACAGAAACACACATCTAGTACACATTAGACATAGAAGGGAGTCCCCAATTGTCGATTATACTGAAACTACTCTAGAACAGTATACAGATTTCAATAAAGGTTTCTTCTTCTTTGTAGGACCTGTCCAGAATAGTAAACTGATCCGTAGGTTAACAAGAACCCTTGAAGCTGTAGTAAATGAGACTGCCTCTGCTCTAGGTAACTTAACCGAAGAACAATCTGCTATGAGATTTGTCGTTTTGCAAAATCGTCTCGTCCTTGACGTCATACTGGCCGATAGGGGCGGGGCCTGTAGAGTCATCGGATCTAGTTGCTGCATTTTCATTCCAAAGAACGCGCCGTCTGTTTATTCAGCTATAACCAGACTCCATAAAATTGCCCATCTGTTACACCAAGATCCAGGCACCTGGACATGGTCCGGTTGGTTCTGGAATATAATTTCCGCATGGGGATGGAAAGTCCTGTCCTTTCTAGGTATTGCAGTAGCGATCATATTTAGCTGCTGCCTCTGTATACAATGTGGCCCTGCGATTTGCGGCATTTGTGCTACCTCTTGTATTCCTAGTCCCAAGCCCCGTTCTAAATCCCGTTCCAAGACAATTCGAGACGAGCAAATGGTACTGTATGAAATGATAGATGGTATCATGAAAATTGATGTTTCCTGATGGAAACGTAGTGACAAGGAGGGAATGTGGAAAAGTAAATTTTGCCATGTTCTGTGTCCCTACGCCTCATCCATCATATGTTATGTGTGCATGACCAATATGCATATGTTATTCCCATGTCCGATTAATGACGCAATTACAGTTGTGTCCACCTCTGGTATGTCATTTCCCAGTCCTCGTGAATACTACGAATATCAGGCCTATGTAAAGTAATGTTGCCACGTTTCTCAGTGTACACGTTATTCCATTGTAAAGTCCCCGTTTCCAGGCCTCAAAAGGGCCCGGACCCTGGATTCAGCTCCTGTCTCCTGAAAGCCTCGCTGAGGAGCGATACAGCCCCCACCTGTATCCTCGACCCTTCACTTACTTCCTGCCTCGCAGTGCCCGGTGCAGCCCGGCTCTGCCTCTGAGTCTGCCAAAAGTATGTTATGATTCCAGTTATCAGTTCAGTCCTCCTTCTCTGCATTCCTGAGCTACTGAACTGCATCAATAGTTTCCGTCATTGTCTAGCCTATTCGGCTCCACGTTAGAGAAATACTGTATTAATGGTCATTTAATATTCTTCATCACGCACTACATGTAGAATAATGCATGGTCCAGTCTTAGAATCAAGTTAGCTTTTCCCCTCATGACTTCTAGTTTATATCAACATGTTCCCTAAACATTAGATACCAGATAGGGTTTAGGTACATGTCGCTCCGACCCTCCAGACTCTAGTCTCTGCTCCTAGCACAGAGTTCGTAGCCCCCAGCTTCTCCTAGTAACACGTCATTGCCAGTTTTCGCGCACCACCAGGTTAGAGGTCCCGGCTCCTTAGGTAGCCCCCTCCTATGTTTCCGCCCATTCATGACATATTCTGTTACGTTTGCATCACATGTCTATGTATACTCCCAGTTACACCTACTTTTACTGTTATCTCTCGCGACTGCTACGCGTCACGCCTTCTGCTCCACCCACTGCTACGCCTACTGCAATGTAATGCTATGTGTTTGCGCTATGTATATAAGTTGATGTATTGTTATTAAAAGTCAGCGCGCTCATCCCAGATCTAGCCCCGGCAGCTGCTGGGCCCCAGTTGTCCTGCTGGGCCCTGTCACCTCTGTTCCATGCAGGTTGTCCTGATCCTGTCCTTATGCTGTAATAAACCTGCAGAAACTCCTACTACCTCGAATCTTGACTCTTATTTTATTGAGCTATCTGTTATTCATTCATTCATTCAAAAATAGATCCGGTATTATTTATTTATATACCACAGGGTGGATACCCGTAGCACAGCAAGTTTGCTGCGGGTGTCCACCCTCCCCAAACTATCCACGGGCCCCCCGCAGCAGAGCCAGAACAGGGGCTGCCAGGAGAAACCACACAAGAGTCCAGGAGTCTGATGTGTGGCAGAAGAGAACAAACATGCCAGGCAACAAGCCAATGCCGGCAGGGCCCAGGAAACTGTGCGCAACAAGCGGGTGGGTGGGTGGAGGATCTGACCGCAAAGGGGAAAGCAGGGTGCCAGCGCGGAGGAAACCTCACAGTCTAGAGGCTTCTCCAGGGCCACTGGGGCACTAACCGCACCAAGTCTTCTCCTCTGGTGTGGCAGGTGTCTGGCATCAGGTGCCCATCTGTGACAGGGTCGCCACGACAGCCGGCAAGTGCTACGCCGGCAAGTTTAAGGGGGGGCCGCAGACTAGGTACCCGCAGTCCCTGTGATCGAGGCAGCCCACAACATAGCAAGGCTTGGCCTGAAGGGATCCGTGGGGGTGCAGCCGCAGTTCCTCCAGCTCAGGGGCTGAGGGACCATCCAGCACAGAGGCGGGCCGCCAACAGCAGATCCACAGCCCCGTGGCCAGCCGGCACATAGGGGCCAGCACCCACAGCGGTCTGCAACCTCCGCCATTGGCCGGCATGGATCCAAGCAGATCCAGGGAAAGGGCGCGTTCCTGGCGAGCCCAGGTGGCCTTAGCCTCAGGCTCAACCCTGGCGCAGTGGGGCCTCCGCGGCTGGGCTGGTCTGGGCCATGCTGCCCCCCAGCAGTCAGGAACAGTGATCTGGTCCAAAAATCACAGCTCTTGTCCTCCGGTATCGCCGCAGAGTACAATATTCACAGCCTGAGGCGATGATGGCAGTGGTTAAAGGTGAGATAGGGCCAATGCCGCCGGAGCCTCAGAAGATTGTGGCCATCTTGGTGGCCCCCACAAAGTGTAGCCGTAACAAAGTCTAGATATGTAAAACTTCAATTATGATAAGTTCCAGAATGATGAAAAATAGAATTAAACTAGAGGCAGAAATGCCAAGCATTCCATATAAATGAGAATGGACTTTGCATTCATTGTTTATGTACATGATTTATGTATGCATGGCTGTTCAAGTTTTATGCACCTCTGGTAAACATTATCACATAGCATGTAAAGTGCTCTGATACCTTTGGATCTAGCTCGCGCTATACAAAACTCAAAATAATAATAATAATAATAAGACAGTAATGATAAAACTAACTTTACCAGTACAAAGGCACTCATTAGAAAACCTACTTTATTAGCTACCTAGCACCTACGTTAGGGGTGACTTTTATGTAGTAAAAAGGGGAATTTAAGCCTTGGCAAGTAGTTTTAAACCAAAGTAGCAGTAAACTGCACACGCAGACTGAGACAGGTTTGAAAGGCCACTTGTGCAAATGGTGGCATTTAATTTACAGTTAATACAGGCCCTGTGCTTATAGTATAGTACTTTATAATGACATTTCAAGAAAACTAAATGTCTCAATAGTGTATACACCATGTAAAATTTTCATCAAAATAGGAAAGCTAAGTTGAATATATCTTTGAAGTGGCGTAGATTTGCTTCTCCTTAGATAGATGATATTAAATATTAAAGGGATTCACAATATCGGAGTCAATGGTGGCTGTTGTTGGCGAACTGCTAAAAAGAGAGTCCTCTTTTTATTGCACTGAAAATAACAGATTCTGACTGGCTTGAAATACCTGTTTTTTAATAGAATGAACTAAGTTCATTCCCAGCATCGGCAAGAAAGCTTTAAAAGCTGCTGAGCTGTCCAAAGGCGCACCTCTGAGCAGAGGGAGGTAATGAGTAGTGTATCACCCTTTTTGGATTTCAGTGAGGACATTGGAATACAACACATTTCTGCCATTCAGTGGTAAGGTTATAATTGCATTAGTTTGGAATGTCTCCAGAGAAAGGAGCCCACTAGCATGAAGTAGGCCCAAATTCTGCAGCAACTATGTAAACAAGTGGAATCTGTGGAACATGGCTCAGCTTAACCATCGCCCTCCTGGCTGCAGGAATTAAAACTAAGTGCAACTGCTGACTTCTAGTGGGGGTGGGGGTCACATTCCCTGCACGCCCCACTGGACAGCTGGGAGACAGACTTGCATTTAAATGGCAGTCTCATCTATACTTTCTGATCTCAGGAACAGATAGCATCATAGGAGCCCTGTGTCATTAATTACCAGGCAGGATTTATGAGCCCTGGAACAGGATGCATTCATTCTTGCAAAGCTGTGGAAGCTGACATCTGTTAATAAAGCACAGCTAGGTAAATAAGCCAGGGCTACCAAGAAACAGGCTGTAAAAAGAAGACTGTGGCAACTAGGTTAAAAGTTAATATGAAATGGCGTGTGAAAGCACTTGCATTGAAGGCAACAAGTCTTGAAAGTTTAGAAACAGTTTCATTATTTGGATTAAAAGAAGATGAAAGCCTGGACTTTCTATCCTATTTCTTCCCTTGGAAGCACATTTGTGGTTTTGATGGTAAATAATTCCTTATTTCCAAAGGGTAAAGCAAGCATCCCTATGTTTCCGTAAAGCTTACTTAGGATGACAATCATTTAGTGCTTCGTTTCAAAAGATGTTATGTGAGTGGTAAAAATAAATGCATTTAAAGGTAATGGTTTGCTTTGCATGAAATAAACTCCATATTAGAAATAAACTATTGAGAAAGGTCGGGCATTAGAAGGCTTTCAGAAATGGGACCTGATCTGCATCACCCGCTTGGGGGATGTGTGGAAAGGCGAAGGCCTGGCCCCCTTCCAAACATTTCTGCAAACCTACCCCTTACATGCTACTCAATTCTACAGATACCTCCAACTGCAACAAGCCCTTGCCACCCACATCCCTAGCCACACAACAATCCCAGAGTTTGGTCCATTGGAAGAGAAGCTCCTTTTGGTGGAAGAGGTGTGGCGCCACGGCCAGGGCGACTGACGCTGGAATCTGGGGACCACGGTTTGATCCCCGGCTCCGGCAGGCAGGTTAGCCCAGCACCATGTGACTCTGGGCAATAGCTCGCTTAATCTTCCCGACGGCCCCCAGCGCCTAGAGACCCTTACGGGTGATTGTGCGCTTTACAAATGTGGACTTTACTTTACTTTACTTTTGGGGAACATGGGGAAGGGGGGAATTACCCTGTGGTAAATAATACCTCTCTTTTTGAATGCATAAATGAATAACAGATAGCTCAATAAATAAGAGTCAAGATTCGAGGTAGTAGGAGTTTTTGCAGGTTTAATACAGCATAAAGACAGGGACAGGACAACCTGCACAGGAATAAGATGGCAAGCCCTGGTAGCGCTGCCAGGATCTGGACAAGAAGGCTAGGAAGGATAACTTTTTAATAACAGTACATGAGCATATATACATAACGCAAACACATAGCATTACATCGCAATAGGCGTAGCAGTGGGATGGGAAGAGCAATAGGCGTGACGCGTAGCAGTCGCGAAAGATAAGGGTGAAAAGAGGTGTAACAGGGCGTATACATAGACATGTGATGCAAACGTAACAGAATATGTCATGAATGGGGTGGAAACCATGGAGGGGGCTACCTAAGGAGCCGGGACCTCTAACCTGATGGTGCGCGCAAACTGGCAATGACGTGTTACTAGGAGAAGCTGGGGGCTATGAGCTCTGTGCTAGGAGCAGAGACTGAAGTCTGGAGAGTCAGGGCGACATGTACCTAAGCAGTATCTAGTATCTGATGTTTAGAGAACATGTTGATAGAATCCAAATGTTATCGGGGTAAAGGCGAACAGACTCTAAGACTGGAGCATGCATTATTCTACATGTAGTGCGTGATGAAGAATATTAAATGATCATTAAATGCAGTATTTCTCTTACATGGAGACGTAGAGGCTAGACAATGACGGAAACTATTGATGCGATTCAGTAGCTTTAGGAATGCAGAGAAGGAGGACTAACTGATAACTCGAATCATAACATACTCTTGGCAGACTCAGAGGCAGAGCCAGGCTGAACCGGGCACTGCGAGACAGGAAGTAAGTGAAGGGTCGAGGATACAGGTGGGGGCTGTATCGCTCCTCAGCGAGGCTTCAGGGGACAGGAGCTGAATCTGGTGTCCAGGCCCTTTTGAGGCCTAGAAACGGAGATTTTACAATGAAATAACGTGCACACTGAGAAACGTGGCAACGTAGCTTTACTGCTACAGCCTCAGGTGGCAATCTGTACTGTCTGATTCGTGGTAACACTACACCTGGCTTGAGAGTCACACGATGGGGTGTGATTTGCATATAACCAACATCAGTTGGACCTTGCGCCCATAGATGCTGCGGAACATTGGACAATCTGGGATCAAAATCTCGTAATACATAGTGACCCTTAAAGTCACGCAGGAACAGTCGTATTCCCTCTGGGGAACAGCATATAACTGCACCTAACTCTTTCAGTGTTTTAATACCTAATAGATTCTCTGGACATGACTTAGTAAGTAACAGATCAGTAGTACGGGACAATGGACCTACTTCTAGAGTAACTGGCTTTGATATTTCATTTACAATGGGTTTTCCTGAAAATCCAAGGGAAACATTTCTTGAGCCTGAGAGCGGAGCCCCTGGGACTTCGGCGTGGCTAATTGTGGTCCTACTTGCCCCTGTATCAATCAAAAACTTTATGTCTTTCCCTAATACTTGACTGTGAACATAGGGACCTTCTTGATCTACAGGTATCTCGATGAGAGGCAAGCCTACCTCCCTCTCTAGGCTGTTTCATGAATATGGCTGATACTCTGGATACTCAGACTGTGCATACTGGTACATCTGCTGTGTAACGTGCTGTGTTGCAGCGATGGGCTGCGGTGCTGTAACTGTCTGTGGTGCATTCTGTGGCTGAGGAATCTGTGAAACTTGTTCTTGTCTAGGCGGACGTGGTCTTTCTTTAGTCTTACCAGTAGCTATGTTGTGTTTCAGAACTGCACACTCGTTTATAAAATGACCTGGCTGTTTACAATAATTGCAGTTCCCTTTAACGGGAGCTGCAGGATGACTGGCTTGATTCGGACCCCTCTTCTGACTGTCTTGAGGAACAGATTGTGCAACTAGTACTTTCATTTTCGTGTCTTTCATACGTTTTCTCTCGTGTTCTTGCTCTTCTCTAATTCTATTCTGGTGGTATTGGAGCATCTGTAACATCTGGGACGGGGTATTAGCTTGCCAGGTACTTTCGACTTTCAAAACTCGATTCTTAATTTGTTGACTTGAATTCTCGACTAATTTAGTAACAAAAAGGTGAGGGTATGACTCACTACTTGTCTTGAGGCCACTGTTGATGCTAAAACATTTCTCAAATCTAGAATAAAAATCACTAATGTCTTCGTCTTGTTTCTGTTTACAGGCTGAGATTGCATCCCAGTCTTCCTTTTTCGTTGTTAACAATCTGGGTAAAACTTGAATCAATAATTCAGGTAATTCTTTACATTTCGCTCCAAGACCGGTACCTGGTACTCGTGCCTTATCTTCAGCTTCTAGGACTGCCCAATCGATCTTTTTCTCTCCCACCTCCCATTCTTTTTCCTTGAGCTTTTCATACACCCCTGCGGGCAGCAGAACCTTTAACATTTTAATTATATCTGGATACGTGTATTCTCCCATAAGGAGCATGTCTTTTAATTCTCGATGGAACCCTGCTGGATCTTTATCATGACAGGGAATTAATTTTTTCATCTCTAAGAGTTCCATCTTTGTGATCGGGGTGTAAACAAACACTCGTTCTAGTTCGCCACCCGTTCCTCTAACTGGGTGGACTTCTCGTAACGGATTCTGTCTCTCTATGTAAAATGGTTTATTTTCTGGGGGTGAGACATGAACAAAATGCGGGTTCAAAAACGTTCTATATTTGTGACGCTGTTCTAGAATGACACTGATTAAATCGGTACCTAAACCTTTCCATCTATACTGGAGTAACTCGTTCAGGATATCATGTAACGGGCCTGGATCAGAGTGCTGACCCTCATACAATGTAATGAGGTGCTGGATCATATACATACCCACCAGTCGCTGCTCGGCTGGGGGCAGTTTCAGAAACATTTGTGCCACTATTTCGTCTGGAAAAGTGGTAGAATCAGTAGTCCATCGGACTGCTGATCGGGCTAGTTCTTGTTCATGCATAGTACTTAACTCACTATAACCGATTCGTGATTTCAGAATGTGATCGGTAGCTTGAAACACTTGTTCTAGAGAACCTTGTTCTGGTGATGGATGATGGAAAGTTGACTTGTGTTCTAGGCGTAAATGGCGATCTGGAAATCTAGATTTTCCTACATACGCTATTCTGGCGGGATTCTCGTCGTCTACCTCTTCAGTATCAGAGTTACTTTCTTTCTCGCTTACTTGTGCTGCTTTACGCTGTTCGTGTAACTTTATTATTTCTTTACGGATTTTCTTGTATACATAAAATGACCTGGCTTCTAGCAGACCTTTTCTAGTTCTCAACTGACGCAGTTTTGAAAAGAGCGGCATGACTGAACTATAATCTGGACACAATACGATACACAATAAACACGATAACTACTTCACACTCATACCACGACATCAAAATACATGAAGAACATTCAGAATAACAGAATAACAGTTCGAACAGAATACTACCTGGAATACGGAAAACAGAATACATGAATTTTCTCGAGAACAGAACTGACTAGAATAGAAACTAGATGCACTGCTGAAACAGTACGAAACTTACCGGTCTCATACAGAGACACGTCAGGACCCGTATCCACCGGAGTGGACACTTCGTTTGTGGGCTTGTGTACCACCAACCCACGGACCAGAGTCAATTAAATTGACCCTGTCTAGATACTACCCCAGTAATGGTACTCACCGGGCAGTAAGAACGGAAGGCCTCAGACTGGACGGGACTGCTTGGACGCCGGACGGACGAACTTCGGACTTCTGTTACGGGTGGGCCTCCGGATACCTCGGCCCCTGGACTCTCGGCTTGGGCTCTGGTCGGGACTCGCCGCGTTCCTCCACCGTCTCGTCTGGATGCTGGACCGCCTCCTCCGTCTCCTCCGTGGGCCTGAGGGATACTTGAAGCAGAAATATCTGCCGGTGCGCAGAAGAGTTCCGTCACGACTGCAGAGGGTCAGAGGGTCGGCGTGGCTTCACCGACGCATGGGGAAAGGGCAAGTCCCTATTCGGGCGCCATTATGTGGTAAATAAATAAATAATACCTCTCTTTTTGAATGCATAAATGAATAACAGATAGCTCAATAAATAAGAGTCAAGATTCGAGGTAGTAGGAGTTTTTGCAGGTTTAATACAGCATAAAGACAGGGACAGGACAACCTGCACAGGAATAAGATGGCAAGCCCTGGTAGCGCTGCCAGGATCTGGACAAGAAGGCTAGGAAGGATAACTTTTTAATAACAGTACATGAGCATATATACATAACGCAAACACATAGCATTACATCGCAATAGGCGTAGCAGTGGGAAGAGCAATAGGCGTGACGCGTAGCAGTCGCGAAAGATAAGGGTGAAAAGAGGTGTAACAGGGCGTATACATAGACATGTGATGCAAACGTAACAGAATATGTCATGAATGGGGTGGAAACCATGGAGGGGGCTACCTAAGGAGCCGGGACCTCTAACCTGATGGTGCGCGCAAACTGGCAATGACGTGTTACTAGGAGAAGCTGGGGGCTATGAGCTCTGTGCTAGGAGCAGAGACTGAAGTCTGGAGAGTCAGGGCGACATGTACCTAAGCAGTATCTAGTATCTGATGTTTAGAGAACATGTTGATAGAATCCAAATGTTATCGGGGTAAAGGCGAACAGACTCTAAGACTGGAGCATGCATTATTCTACATGTAGTGCGTGATGAAGAATATTAAATGATCATTAAATGCAGTATTTCTCTTACATGGAGACGTAGAGGCTAGACAATGACGGAAACTATTGATGCGATTCAGTAGCTTTAGGAATGCAGAGAAGGAGGACTAACTGATAACTCGAATCATAACATACTCTTGGCAGACTCAGAGGCAGAGCCAGGCTGAACCGGGCACTGCGAGGCAGGAAGTAAGTGAAGGGTCGAGGATACAGGTGGGGGCTGTATCGCTCCTCAGCGAGGCTTCAGGGGACAGGAGCTGAATCTGGTGTCCAGGCCCTTTTGAGGCCTAGAAACGGAGATTTTACAATGAAATAACGTGCACACTGAGAAACGTGGTAACGTAGCTTTACATAGGCCTGATATTCGTAGTATTCACGAGAACTGGAAACTGACATACTAAAGGTGGACACAACTATAATTGCGTCTTTAATCAAACATGGGGAATACATATGCATATTAATCATGCACAGATAACATATGATGGATGACACGTAGGGACACAGAACATAGCAAAATTTACTTTTCCACAACCCAGATCTATTGATCCTTGATAAACACCCATCCGTCATCGGCCCCCACAGGGCCCATTGGGAGCAATGGGTTTGTCCCTGAGAGTAGGAGGGCTGGAGAGACGCACTGATGGCCCCCAGGGTACTAACCATTTCGGCTGGGCTCCGCCTCATTCAAATTTATTACCTCCATTGTGCATATCTTACTCCTGTGCGGTTGTACAAAGCGGGGCTCCTCCCATCCCCAAAATGTCCTCAGTGTGCAGCAGACCGTGCTGACTTTTACCACATGGTCTGGTCCTGTGTCACCCTTTCCAAATATAGGGCGTTGATTGTACCTGAGATGAGTGACATCTTGGGCTGGGCGGTCCCCCTCAGTCCTCTTGCTCTTCTTCTGGGGATGATGGATGGGTTGGGTGGTTCCCATGTTGACAAGCTGCTCCTGGGAACAGCCATAATTGTGGGGAAAAGAGATATTGCAGTGGCATGGAAAGCCTCAACAGCTCCCTCAATTACAAAATGGCAAAGGGGAGTGGACTGGTGTGCCGCCCAAGAAACAACTGTGTACGAGGCGAGAAGTTGTCCTGCCAAACATAGACGCATATGGGGCAAATGGCTGGGCTTAATAAACTGAGTTCTTACAAATGCGGGGAGGGACGGATGGGAGCTGGTTTAAATCATATCCGTAGCAGAACCAGACAGGGAAGTTTCATAGGATTGTATGGAAATGTCTTAAATGTCACAGTGATGCACTGTTCAGTTTATTAATAAAATCCAATAAAATTGTTTGTCAAAGAAATAAACTTAATGAAAGAAATTAAACATTTCATATAAAGAAACAGCATCACAATTGTTAGTGATTATGATTCAATAATCACTACCACACATGTTTTCAACATACATATATACATGTAAATTAATTTTAAAATTAATTTTGCTAAAATAGTTTTTGCATTTTTTATGATCTGTATAATATCTAATATAAGTGCTGTAAATAGCATGACGCTCTACAATGGAAGGCCATAGCTTTTATGGTGCTGTTACTTTTCAGTGTTATTTTCCGTAAACCAAATAACATGATTTTCAGCTATAACAATGCCAATATCCCTGCATCTTAGTGACAAAATTAAAATGTGATTTTTAGTGTGGCCTAATGGCAGTATGTCTCAAACACAACAGCTATTCAACGTTATGCCAAGTAGAGAGTAGTTCAGGAGACATATGGACTACATTTCCTGCCTTTTTGCACAAACAATTCACACTGCTCAGACATACATTAAATGACTTGGTAGCTGCAGTGCATCCTTAATACCCTGGCATGGGGGTATCCTTGTCCCAGTCCACTATTAAAGCAATTTAGCTTTCCAGACTGGTACAAATGCATGGTGCAGCAGCCCCCTCTCTCTGCCAACAGTATGATGTTTGTATTTAGTGCGGATGTATGATGTTACCACGCGATCAAAATGATCGCGGTACATCACAACTCAAGTCGTTACCATGACCTGCGCTGTAGGGTGCTGGACTTAGGAATAGTATGATTTACTATTCCAACTCCAGCCTACGTACAGTAGGGAAGGTGTTGGAATAGAAATCTACTATTCATTAGTATAGAGCGCCCTCCAGTGCAAGTCGTGGTAACGACTTGCGTTGTAAAATCTGCGTTGTGATGGCACTGCGGTGTTTTGACCGCGTTGTAAAGGTTGTTTACCATTTAGTGCTGCATTAATGAATATAAGAAGTGAGATACCGCATGAAATTGATTTTAATAAATTATACCTATTGGCAGTTCTTATAATTTAAAGATATTATAGCTAATTGAGCTTTACCTTATTCAGTCGTCTCTAGTGGCAGTTTACGAGCGAGGTATCCCGGAAGATAGATTTATTGTTTTATCTTTCAGTGCATATGCTTCATTTCCCTTCATCCATTTCAATAATAGTTTTGTTGTTTTCTCTGCCTGGTTTGGAGTGAAGGAGAACAAGCTGTGGCCATAGCACTGTTGCAAGGTTTTACCTCTTTCTAATGTACCGTGGAGTCCTTTGATGCTAGGATTCAGGGTACAATGTGTCTGTGTCTTCACAAGGCATTTGACTAAAATAGAGAAATTTAAACATGTTCTCGCCTGCTGTAGTCCTTTATACAAGTCAGCAGTGGTGTCCCTTGTCTTGTGCAGATAGCTTTACTGCTCTTTTCAGTCCATAGAGACAGGAAGACAAGGGAAGGGGCAGATCTCTGTCTTGACCAGTCTCAACATTCATTTAACTTTTTATATGTATGTTTTGTTGTGTAGTTGTGATTACTAGTTCAATAATAAGTGAGAACATAGCAGAATAACAAAAGGATGAACTCATTTTGCGGCATTTAGGGAACTTTGCGTACTGTGTCTGGATAGCACTTTATCCTTCTGTTTAATGTTTTTAAAAAACGCGAAATTGTCACAACAAATTACAGCACATTTTCATTCAAAGGAAGCATGAATCGAAAAAAAAGCCATTCAACGTATTTATTTTTCTTTGATTCTTACAACATTAAAAATACTACAGAGAGTGTGAAAATATACCCACAAATATTTTTTTTCTGGCCTTCCCCCGTGTCATGTTTCAAAGATGGATTAAACCTAGATCTGTGACTGGGGGTGAATGTTTTGCCATTGTGCAACATTCCGTCCATCAATTGTTGTTTTTGCATTTGTCACCCCGAGTGGGACGGGTATGCTTAGACGTGAGTCCCGTGCTGTCCATGCCACTGGGATCAAGCTATCCTGGCTGATGACGGCTGATAGCCAGAAACCGGTCCTAGGATGCTTGATTCCGGTCCAGGGAAGACATGGCTTGGCAGTTCGGGCTGGACTGTTCCCATGAGGCACAGGGTCAAGACTGATTTGCAAATGGCCATGTCTGAACTGGGGTGGTATGGTGAGCATAATAACGATGGATTAAACCCAGATCTGTGACTGGGGGGTGAATGTTTTGCCATTGTGCAACATTCCGTCCATCAATTGTTGTTTTTGCATTTGTCACCCCGAGTGGGACGGGTATGCTCAGACATGAGTCCCGTGCTGTCGATGCCACTGGAATCAAGCTATCCTGGCTGATAGCCAGAAACCGGTTCTAGGATGCTTGATTCCGGTCCAGGGAAGACATGGCTTGGCAGTTCGGGCTGGACTGTTCCCATGAGGCACAGGGTCAAGACTGATTTGCATATGGCCATGTCTGAACTGGGGTGTGTGGTGAGCAAAATAACAATGGATTAAACCCAGATCTGTGACTGGGGGTGAATGTTTTGCCATTGTGCAACATTCCGTCCATCAATTGTTGTTTTTGCATTTGTCACCCCGAGTGGGACGGGTATGCTCAGACGTGAGCCCCATCCTGTCCATGCCACTGGTATCAAGCTATCCTGGCTTATGAGGGCTGATAGCCAGATAGGGGTCCTAGGATGCTTGATTCCGGTCCAGGGAAGACATGGCTTGGCAGTTCGGGCTGGACTGTTCCCATGAGGCACAGGGTCAAGACTGATTTGCATATGGCCATGTCTGAACTGGGGTGGTGTGGTGAGCAAAATAACGATGGATTAAACCCAGATCTGTGACTGGGGGTGAATGTTTTGCCATTGTGCAACATTCCGTCCATCAATTGTTGTTTTTGCACGTGTTTCAAGTGATTGCAGATTACTCAACATATCATTTCTACCTCTGGGTCTAGCCAGAGCTATATAAAACTTCTAAAATAAAGAAATAAATAAATAAAAGCAGTGCAATAAAGGCCCGGCATCACTGACAGTGGGAACTGTTTTTAAAAGGGCAAAAACGGGGAAGATCGAATACCATTATATATCTTTTTTCTTGCTGACCAGGTCAACACTGCATAATACTAGACCCGTAAGTGGTGCAGCGCAGCCAAGACAGCCAGGCTAAGACGGATGTTAAGTCCGAGCCTGAGTAAGTCTGTAAGATCTCTGTAATTTCATTATTTTTCACATGCACAACACAAGTGGAAACTTAATGCAATATTTGTATAAAAAATAGGTCAAAACCTTTCAGAGCCTCTTTAAAAAAACATAAAGTGTGTGATTTCAACTTCTGTTGTACAGTCCCTGTTTATTATGTTGGCTGTTGGAATGGCTCCAAAGCTTTATAACTTAAGGCCAGATGTAGGTGGCCAAAAAGTGAGGGCTAACGCTGAAATTCGCAGAATTTCAGCATTAGCGATCGCTATTTGGCTTTGAGCAATGTAGGTAAGTTTAAACGTACTAGCAAAATAAGGAATCACAAAATTGTGATTCCTTATTTTGCTCTTGCATTTAAGGAATCGCAAATTGGGATTCCTTAAATGCAATGTTAGTAGCACAAAAGAAAGTGCACTTTAGCCTTAAGGAATCGCTAATTACCACCAACTTCAAGTTGGTGGTAATTAGCGATTTCCTTTAATAAAAGCACTTTTTTGCTTTTTTTAAAGTGCCATGTGGCACACATTCATGCCCTTAGGGCATGCATGTGCGCCACATGTGCACACATGCACATTTCAGGGGTGCAACAGGGTGTCCTTTTGACACCCTGGCACCCTTGAAATAGCTCCCGCTATTTGCGATTCTTTAATAGCGAATCGCAAATAGTGAATATCTTCCCATTCATTCCTATGGGCCTCCTAGCCCATCAGAATGAATAGGTAGGTATTCCTTATTAGCGAATCTCAATTTGTGATTAGTTATTAAGGAATATTAAGAAATTGATAATATTTTAGCGATTCCTACCTACATTCAATTTTACGAGTCCTTAATAGCGAATCAGTAAAATTCGCTATTAAGGATTCGCAAATTATATTTTACCTACATCTGGCCCTTAGTGCTGAAGGGTCTACATATGCACAAACTAAAAGGGACTTCATACCAAAAATACATATTTGTCATGTAGGCATAAATGGGCTTCTATTTTTATGGTTTGCAGCAGATACTTTGTGTAGGGAAGCTTGCAGCTGTGTACTCATTAGAGACAGCTCTCCCAGTCACACACATGCAAACAGTATTGTATCATGTTAGCTCTCACCTCAATGAATAAGGCCAGAGAAAAACATGTTAAATTGAATTGGCTCTGATGATGTCTATGGCTTTCATGTACCCAGGAAAATTAGGGTCAAATTAATGCTCAATTCGTGTTAAAAATATTCAGGGTATCGTCATTAGTAATTTAAATACATTTAATGAATAAAAGATTATTCATAATGAGTGCAATGAAAGTATGGCCTTGATTACACCCTCCTGGAACTAGATTGGACACCACAGGTCTGTTTTAGAAACAAAAAAAAATGATTGACTCCTTAATGGTGCCTCTTGCAGAGTGAAGTAACATGTAACTAAAAGAAGGAGACAGTTTCTCTCTGGATTGTAACTTGCTTCAGGGACAGTCACAATGGAACTTACAAGACTCGCTAAAGGAAGAATTACAAATTCTGTTAGAGGCAGAGCAGATATCACAGCCTTCTTGAGAAACAATATCTTTGTACGAGATATGTAGGGTGGAGCTTACCCTACAGAATAATATTACCAAGGGGCGCAGCGTAGATACCAGAGAGTAGATAAGAGTAGGGATTGGGCGTGGTTACGCGCAGCAGCCTGATGGCTGCGTTTTGAGTTAGCTCCGGACCTGCCGGCCCTAACCCACCAATCCGCCAAACCTATCCGAGTCCCAAAGTGGGGTACTGCCTTCCAAGGTGACCAAGACCCTGCCGACCCAATATTAAGCCCGGCCGCGCTCGAACAGATGGTGCGCTGCCCGCCGCAACCTGCGGCCTACCCTTATCCTGCAGCCACGTCCTAGAGTGCTCTCGGAGGCCACTGTGACCGCGCTGACGTGGGGGCATGCCACTGGTCTTCACCGCGGCTTGCGGCCTGGTCCGCGAAGAATGGGCCGACTTGAAGTGACTGAAGAGGCAATCTATCCTCTTCCCTTGGGCCTTTGGTGCCCTGCTCCTGTGATGGTGAGTCACCCTGCCCCTGGGGGGAGGACACTGATGTTGCCTGTGCCTTCTTGGCTCTTTCTGGTCAGCCCCAGCCCATTTGGCACCTGCGATGGGTGGCAGCATATCCTGAAGGGGCTGGAGCCTGGAACGGCTTGGTGTTGGTGGAGCCGGACTCTTTGTGGCTTCGTGAGGGAGTTCTGGCCTCCGTTGTGGTGACAATCCTGCGGCTGACGTGTGACCCGCTCCCCGTGTACACCTGGCGCATCCTCCTGTGAAGGGGCTGGTGGAGACCTTGATGGGGAGAGTGACATTGACCGGTCTGGGTCCCACTGTGGTGGCCAAAATGTTGCGAGGAAGGGGCCCCAAGGTGATGCAACAAAACAATCTGGACAAGTATGCCTACTCTAAGGGCACTGTCCCAGAACCCGTCTCCCGGGGGGGACCTACCAGTGAGTTGGAGTGTGACACCCCTGAACTCACCTTGAAGGACTTTATGGAGGCCATAGCAGGAGTGCGCACTTCCATGGAACAACGCACAGACGCCATTATGGTGGAAATTTTCCTGATCAGGGCGGACCTCACCAAAACGCATGACGAGGTCAAACAACTGGAGGTAACCGTGAAGAGCCTAGTAGAAGATGTTTTGCAACTCCAAAACGAGGTCCAGATCCTTCACAACTTCAGGAAATACGCTGAAGATAAACTGGATGATTACGAGGGGCGCTCTCGGTGCAACAACGTCTGCATCCTTGGGGTACAATAGAAATTGGAGGGGCAGGCTCCAGACCTGTTTGTCGAGGACCTCGTGTTTCACCACCTCAATCCGAAGGGCCCCTCGAAGTTCTTTGTGATGGAGAGGGCCCATAGAGTCCCGGGAGGGGGGGCAAAACCCGGGGCGCCACCTCTTCCAACTCTAGCGAGACTTCTGAGCTTCAAAGATCGTGATATAATTTTGTAAAGTGCGAGAAGTTCACCGCCTCTCAAATATGACAACTCTACTATTACCTTTTTCCTGGATTTTACGCAAGCCGTGCAGGAGCAGCGAGGGTCTTTCCTGACCGCCAAAAAAACACTCAGGGACAGGGAGCTGAAGTACGCTATGCTCTTCCCCGCCCGGCTGCGGGTCAAAGGAAACGGTAAGGCCTGGTTCTTTGACCATCCGGAGGCGGTGGCTGACTGGCTGGAGGACTGGAGAGATGCCAAAGAACACAATTCAAGCTGATTATTGACCCATTGGTGCCACTTGCCGGAACAGACCCCGTTTCGCACTGACCCCACTTTGGGGCCCCTGTGCACACTGACTGCTCAAGCCCCAAGATCCGCCGGCTGCGCGTTTGTGCGGAAATGTACCTGCAGGGTCCAATGACTTCTTATTCTTGACTGTTGACCACTGGCGGTCACCCCTTTGTGGACTGGTGTTTCATTTTTTCTTCCCAGGGTTCAGGGGGTGGGTGGAGGGTCGGGGGGGATGGAGCTTGCTTCCCCACTCTTAGCTACTGTTGGTACTTTGGGGCAACAGGCATTCTGCACACTTCGTTCATTGGGTTGGTTTATGCCCGGGGTGCAGGGGGGCTGGGAGGGGGCGTTGGATTTGGGGTTTTGGGTTGTTCATTGTTGTTTCTTCGGCATCACCTATTAATATGGCTTTGGGATACGGGCCCACATTTAGCACTCCATTATGGGAACGCACTGGGACAAAAGGTTCACCTTAATTCGTTGGAACGTGAATGGGCTGGGATACAAGGTAAAACGCACTATTATCCTGCAGTATATAGTCGAAATCTTTATTTCGGTTCTTTTGAACCATAAAAGATACATATAAACACATACAGTTTCCATATACAGATAGTGCAGCAATGCCATTACAAATAATTATAGGTGGGGGAATACAAGGGAACGGGCTTGTGTATGACCTATCGTCACTATAACTAAGAACATAAATATGTATATAAATATATTAAAATAGGCATCGATATAAAAGTGCAGATAACACTAATAAAAAAACCCTATTCATCATCCCTTTGTTTGTGCTTTCATTCCTTAGACATTTAAAAAAATAGTAATAGTAGTTTCTGATTTATATAATGCACAATCAAGAGTCCCTTATTACCATTTGTATCTACATGCACCGGCTGATTTCATTAATGGTTACTCTGGAAATGCTTTATCATGTTCATTACAATTTCAGTTCTGCTTTGGCCCTTAAAAAACTTACAGCGAATAAAAATATACTTACACTAAATACTATTATTTGAGCTGTGTCAGTCTTTAATATTCGTTCTGCCTCTTTACAGGATCTAATTCCCATGTTTATACAAATGGGTTTGATCCATTTCTTCCTGGGCTTGACATATGCAGGACAAAACAAAAGTACATTCAAATAATTTACCTTAGCCTTTTCTGGGCATAGAGAACATAAATCATTGTCTGTTCCAGCATGGTTAATGGTCCATTGTGATGGAGTTGCATTTATATACAATATACCATATCTAAACTTCATGTATAAGGTTTTTGCCAATTGAGGACGCACGTCATCAAGAAAGGGCTCAAAATGTGCTACATCCTTAAACAAGAGGAACCTAGTCGTGAGCGTTCCATTAAGTAGGCCATATAACAAACTATTTTGAATGTAGTCCCAAAAGGCAGATTTTAGCAGTTTCTTTGAGGATAGGGACAGTGAAGTTGGGTCGTCCCAAAAATGGGACAGGCCCAACTTCCTAAACCATGAAAAAACATGTCTAAGCCACAGAATGCTTCTATTCTGATCTAACTTCATAATCTCCTCTAGGCCTGCCTTATGGTATAACAGTTCTGAGGTTGACCAGAGTCTTACCCAAAATATAAGGGGTCTTAATAGTGCATAGTGGTCAGTGCGTTTAACATTCAAATCTAAGGTAATTGGAATTATTGGTGCTCGTACGGGGAGACTTGAAAGCATTCTATAGAATTTGTTTTCCCTGCTTCAAAGTTCTTTTTGCAGTAAGGCCCCCATATTTCGGCCCCATACAGTGCAGCTGTTTGGGCTTTATATTTGAACACCTCCAGGGCTGGGGAGACTGCTTTGGAAAAACTGCTCCTATACTTTTTCATTATGGGCAGAGAGTTTTGGAGCAGCGCTGTCTTGCTTTTTCCATTTGCACCTTCCAGGATAGCTTTGTGTCCAGAGATATACCCAATTCAATTCAATTAGTTTTTATTATGATTTAGAATTCCGAAGAAGTCAACATAAAGTACATAAAAAAACATCATTCATTACATACAGAAATGCCAAGTAAGAATACAAGTACAATTTTATACTGAAATACCAGCAATTAAAAGAAAGGACCTTTTCCTACAGTAGACTAAACTATACACTGGGCTACATCATATCAATGCAAAAGATCTTTTTTCAGTTAAAACACAATATGGGCTGTCAGGAGAACCTATTTTAAAAATAGGTACACAGAAGAGTTAATCACAATCATAATAGGGTCTTATGGAAAGGAAAAAGCACTACCCCATCATACAAAAGTGCAAGTGCTCTAAGCAATTTCCGGAGGGGTGCCTACCAGAAGCTCCCCTACAAAAAGTGCAAGTGCATTGTGCAATCTTTTTAGGGCAAATGCCTCCCTCCCTCCCCTAGCAACAATATATTTGATTTAACATCGATATATTATAAGTACTCGAGTCACTTAAATGAACAACTTTCCATTAAAACACACTATGGGCCGTCAGGAGTACCTGCTTTTAAAAAAGGTACACAGAAGAAACAATACCAGATGTAATACGAATTTAGGGAACGGGGAAAAGCACTACATTAACATAGAAAAGTGCAAATGCTCTGTGCAAAATTTGGAGGAGTTATTACCAACACTCCCCTAGCAGCTATACAAACATTTTAACCCCAAAGTATTAAAAATGACTATTTACATGTCATACAAAAAGTGCAAGTGCTCAGTGCAATTTCATTTAACAGATATAGCAGCAATAAAGATGAATTACCATTGAGATATTTCAAACTTTCAACTCACTTAAAAATATTTCAATCCTAATAAACATTTAAAAATTCTTTAAAGAACCGACATTTTTTAAAACACATCAGTTCAGACGGAGGGGACAGAAGACAATTACGGGCCTGTTCAGCTGTTGAGATATTATACTTTAAAAAGGCAATCCTTAAATATCTTCGTCGTATTGAGTGGAGTGCGGGACACACAATCAAAACATGATTCAGATCTTGTATTCCGCAATTACACAGATGACAATATCTTTCATTTTTGGGAATACCCTCCCAGGCACCTGTTACAATTCTTAGGGGTAATAAATTCAATCTGAGCAACAGAATAACCCTACAAACACCGTGTTCCAGGTTCCACAGAACATATGGCTGGGGGGTTTTGACAATAGAGCTCCCCGCAATGTAGTCTATCCTCCCATTCAATGAACATAGTATCAGATCTCTTTCGCGTGAGACCACATAAATTGACTTCTTAATTATCTGCTTTAACGAGGTTTTACATAAAGCTGCTGCCCCTTCCTTATCTAGACCAAACATACTTAAAGCCTTTATATAATTTCTAAAAATAGCGCTTTTACCCTTCATATTTATGAATATTTCCCTGTGCAATGCTCCCCTTAATAAGTTATCGGGGCCAATAATCAAAGCATTGCACCATCTTAGACAGGCAGCCATTGATAACACATATGCTGAAAGAAGACCAAATTCGAGCCTAAGCGCCGCAATTGGTGCAGCATAATTCAGATTACATATTTGGCGCCAGATCTTTCCTTCCACTTTCTCAAATTTGGCCCATTCACACTCATCTACTGTTTCACTAGCATAATTCAATGTCGGCGGAATTTTTATTTTGTACACCGAAATGATGTGGGAAAAATGTCTTTTCCCACATTGCATATACAGGCGATTAATTGCCGATGCTTGTGAAATTGCTTTCCTTTTACAATGGTCCATGTGTCTGCTAGCAGAGCACCTGTTTGAGAATATTTTTCCTAAATATGGATAAAATTTCAGAACTTCAAGTTTTTCCCTTTCCAAAAACCAACTCAAATTTTTTTTCACCTTACACCCTTGATAGATAAAAATCATAACTTTTCTCTTTAAAATGTTTATTTAAAAAAAATGCTCCTCTGTGTACTTAACCAGCTCTCTCAATCTTCTTTGCAGCCCAATTGGTGTTAAATCCAATGTTATTGCATCATCTGCATACAACAAACAACTTAATTTAAGAAGACCTAATTGGGGAGGGTCACCTTTACTCCAACCCACACTACTCGGCAGATCATTGATATAGATGGAAAAGAGTAAAGGTGCTAAAGCACCCCTGCTTTAGCCCGTTGTAAGTACATATTTTCCTTGATAGGCCTTGGGATCCCCCTAATAAAACTTGTGTCCACGTAGAGGAATGAAGTGCAATTATTAGTCTTAAAAGGTTCCCTGGGATCCCCATTGTCACCAATTTCCTCCACAGCATCCCCCTATCGACCCTATCGAACGCTGTGGAGAAATCTATAAAAGCGGTGTACAACGGGACCCCTCTGCCCACAGGATATTTTTCAATGAAAGTTTGTAAAACAGAAATGTTATCCAGAGTGCCACTATTCTTGCGGAATCCTGTTTGTTCCAGAGGTATATGATTGTTTCCAAATGCCCACTCTTGCAAGTGGCCAAGAATACTCTTCGCAAACAGTTTCCCCGTTGCATCTAAAAGGGAAATTTGTCTGAAACTAGACGGTGAATTTCTTGGGCCCTTCTTATATAACGGGACCAATATACTTCCCTTCCAGGAATACGTGAAGTTTCCCGTGTCATAACAATGAGCAAACAACAGATATAAAAATGTTGCCCAATCTTCACAATCCTGTTTTATTATGGCTACTGGAACATCATCCTGTCCCATTGCCCCAGAGTATCTTGACCCCTTAATATAATCTACAATTTCCAATTCTGTTGGTTCTCCTACGTCAACCCCCAATTCCGAATACTTAAAAACACCCTCAAACTGATCTGCTAATGGTTGTACGGCTTTACAACGCGTGCTTTTACACCGCGTGCCGTCACAACGCGGTTTTTCAACGCAAGTCGTTACCACGACTTGCGTTGGAGGGGTGCGGACGTAGGAATTTTTTAGTTTACTATTCTAACACCAGCCTACGTACAGTAGGGAAGGTGTTGGATAGTAAATAAAAAAATTCCTTGTCCTGCAGCGCCCTCAAGTGCAAGTCGTGGTAACGACTTGCGTTGAAGAAACCGCGTTGTAACGGCACGCGGTGTAACAGCCGCGTCGTAAAGGCTGTTCCCCCTGCTAATTGATTCGGAGCATACAGTTGGGAGATATAAATAGACCATTCAGATTCGGAGATTAAAATGGGTTGTGATTTTTCTCTACCATCACAAAACTTCGCTATCAATGCCCAGTACTTTCTGGTATCCCCGGATAAGGACACTTCACGAAGGGTTACCCATTTTTCATCTTCAACTTTCCTCCGATCTGATACTTTTTTTCTATTCCGTACCTGTTAAAGTCTATGAATCTCTCTCTGATTTTTTTAACTAGGGGCTTTAAATTGGAGTCTAATCAACTCGTTAATCTCCTTATTCAGTTTTTTGATTTTCCATGAGATTAATACTACAGGGGAAGTTCTCATGTCTTTTTTGTTTCTTCCCAATTTTCTGATTGCTGCCAAAACTCTCTCATACCTCACAATCGGAGACTCCAAACTAGGCCTAAATGCGACATTCTTAAATACCCTCTGGAAGTTCGGAAGTGCCTTGTATTACCAATAAGTTTTTCGGGAATAGGTGACATTTTCCTTCCTCCGATTCCAGAGTTCGGGCTTCTCGGTATTTATAACCATCTGTACCACTAAAATGTTATGGTCACTCATCGTAGAGGGGAGCACCTTAAACTGTGTACACGCACTGAACAGTTGAATGGAAACTGCCATGTAATCAATAAGGGTCTGACTGTAGGTTCCATTGAAGGTATAAGATGGAGGTGAATCCTCAGGAAATCTACCATTTAAAAATATTAAATCAAGATTCCTAAGGTTTTGCAAGAGGGAAAGGCCTCGTTTATCAGATTTTAACTGGGCCGGAAATACAGGCTCTGGAATAGCCCACACCTCCTCCAAATCCGTATTAGAGCAGACCATAGCAGCACTATTATTTATTTTAGCGTTAAAATCCCCTACCATCAATATGCGTGCATTTTCTTCCGTGTTACACAAACTTTGCGCAAAACTGCAAATGGAGTCAACCAATAAATTAGATGCCCTCCCCGGAGGGATGTACACATTAACCGAAAACAGAAACTTTACATGCCCTAAATTATCATTTCCTAATTTCAGTTTTGCACAAATACAACAATTTGAGGGGTGTTTGTATATCACGGGGTCCCATGCTATGTTGCAACTAAGTAAAATAGCTAGGCCTCCACTTGCGTGCCCTTTTGTGGATTTTTTTGCTAAACTGCAAAACGCATAATAATTCTTTAGATGGAACTCTTCCGTAGACCATGTCTCTTGAAGACATATGATCATGGGGTTTATATCAGCCAATAATTTGAGCTTATGACAAGATTTTCCTAGCCCCGCCACGTTCCATGATATAATTTTCCCCACTTGGCTACCCCCGTTCCACAGGCTTTAAACTTGATGTTTTTACCCCATTCAAGGTACCAGCAACCCAACTCCATTTTGTCACCTCATCATCCCCATCAGCTCTGGGTGCCTCCTGAACCTCCGGTTTTGGAAGCTTAACTTCTCTTACTCCTGTTTTACTTCCTACCGTTATTTCCATGTCTTCAAACTTTACATGTGCATTTTCATCCTTGTACTCAGTACAACTCCTCCCTTGCACCTGATAATGTGCTCCAGAATTTTTAATCAGAGTTCTATACGGGACAACACTTGGTAAGATGTCTATTCCTCTTTTCCTGAAACTATCAATATTTGCTAGAACCAGAGCTGACACTATACCTGAGGAAAAAGTGGCTATAGTACTAGGGGGGGGAGCTCCTCCAATCTAAATATACCAGTTCAATATCTTTAGTGGTGATATACCCAAAAAGCTAAAACTCTGCACATACTCCAACTTTTGAATATTTAATGCTATGTTTTAAAAAAAAAGATTTATGAGGATTTATGGCCATATACTTAATTTTACCAGTGTTTATTTCAAGGCCTTTCGTTTTGCAATAAGTATGAAAGGAGTCATTTAGGCATTGCAATCCTTTCGGTGTTTGTGATATTAATATGGTGTCGTCAGCGAATAGATGTGCTGGTACCAAATCTCCCCCTAATTTAGGTGCATCATTCTTGCAACCAGTCAAAAAGTTGGGGATGTCATTTACATAGAATGAAAATAGAGTTGGTGCCAGCACACATCCTTGTCGCACACCCCTTTTTATAGGGATTGCCTCTGTTAGTTCGCCCCTTGGACCCCATCTTACTTTTGCATAATTGTCTTCATGTAGCCTTCTTATTTGCTCAAGTAAATCACCAGGCACCCCTTGACATCTCAACGAATCACATAATAAATCACGTGGGATAAGATCAAACGCTGCCTTTAAATCGACAAAGGCAATGTAGAGATGGCCCTTTCTTATTTTTACATATTTCCATCACAGGCATGTAAACCTGAAGCCTGATCCGTTGTGCTTAGTTTTGTTCTAAAACCAGCCTGGAATTTAGAAAGCACATTGTTATCCTCAATCCAAGTATTTAGTCAATTAAAATATGCCTAGAAAAGATTTTCTTTTAAATATCTATTAAACTAATTGGGCGATAGTTCGCAGGGTCACAGCGATTATCTTTTTAAAAAATTGTAATATTTCAGCCCCTTTCCAAGTTTCTGGGATTGGAGCACCCAAGGCTATCGCATTACATAAATGATTAATATATGGTCCCCAGATGCTAATATCATGCTTCAGTAAATCGCCTGGTATTTTATCAGGTCCCGGAGCTTTCCCTGATTTAACTGCACTAATTGTCAATATTGTTTCTTCCAAACTAAAAACTAGATTAAAATCCTTTGAGTTAGGTACTAATCCATCAATAATTAGGCATTGCCTACTTCCTGATGCCGCATACAAACTTGTGAAGTGGTCCACCCAAGTATTTGCATCAAGATATATATCTTTAACATCCCTTCCCATCTTATTCCCTTTAGCTACAAGCCTCAAAAAACCTAATTGGTCCTTTATTGAGAGTTCATAAACACAAAATAAACATTACATAACACATTTAGCAGCAGAATTAATACAGTACGGAGTAAAGTGCGTATGCATAATTACAAAGAAAGACATTGCATTACATTACAGAAAATGAAAAATCAAAAACCAATTCCAGCTTACACTAACTTCATTTAAATACAGAAATGTGTTCAAATTTCAACAGTTTAAAACTTACTTATAAAGTGCAGTGTGCAAAGTGCTATTGTAATAACGATCTAGCAGACTAATATTAGAAGAAGTGGTTAAAAATAGATATCCAAGAAAATCAGACTAGGATTCAAACGCACTCCAGTATTTATCGTATTTCCTGAGGGCCCCTGATCTCAGTGCGTATTTTCTTTCCCTACCCTGAATCCGTAATAGTTTTGCCTTCCATGCTTGTAGGGTTGGTACTATCTCTGATTTCCATGACTACAGAATAAGCGATTTAGCTATTAGAGATGCTATGAATAGGGACTCATCATATGGAGTGTGGCTCGAGGAGCATCCTAGCACTGAGGTTAACTCATCAAATACAATAATGGCTTTGAACGTAGTGGAAAGATATTTTTCTATTTCCTTCCAAAATTCCTGTATTTTCGGGCACTCCCAGATGATATGCTTCCAGGTGCCCTTTTCTTCACAGTGGAAGCACTTATCGACAACTTGGTGATAGATACTGTGGAGAAATGAGGGAGTTCTATAAATTAACCATTTATTATAAAATTGCATACGTTTAAAATTAGCACCGCGGAAAATGGTTTTATTGAATTTATTAATCTTATCCCCTGTCAGTTTGCTAATTTCAATGTCTTCCCTCTTTTTCCACCTTTCTCTGATATTATTGAAAGAATCGATTGCGTTGTCTTCTTTTAATATTTCAATCCAGATACTGATCTTCTTTTGTGTTGGATTATTTAATGCTATAGGGAAGTCATTTTTATAAAATAGATTACCTATATCTAGCACTCTAAGCTCCGCGTGGAGCATAAAAAAAGACTATTTCAATATTGTACAGGAGTGGTGGATCTGTCTAGTGATTTCCTCCCAGGATTTCCATCTATTCCCTAAGAGGAAATCCTTGATTTTCTCAAAGCCATTCTCCTTCCAAAGTCTCGCTATATTATTGTCCAGACAGCCCCCTTCTCCGAAGCTAAAATTGATTAAATCCGTTGTACTGCTTATTCTAAAAATACCATAAAATTTCATGAGCTGGGTTTTCTGTTTAAATATCCACTGTTGGGACTTATAACGGACCTTCTTTGGATCCTTCGTAATTCTAGCAGGATCAGTAATTTTAGATTCCAGCAGCATCTTCTTCATAAAAAAATTGTCTGCCTCGTGATTATCTAAGAAGAAAAACCTAAAACTATGATGTGCAAACAAAGCAAAGTAATATTCTCTGATATTTGGGAGGGACAACCCTCCTTGTGCAGATGGGAGGTACAAGGTGTGCTAAGTGCAAGCCTAGAAATTTTTTTTGCCCAAAGGAAGGAGGAAATCACAGCATCCACTTTTTTAAAAAAGGAAACCTGGATTGCACAAGGGGCCGCACTAAAAAGAAAGTTAAAAAGAGGTAGAATAGACATACGTATTAAAGCTGCCCTCCCCATTAAAGACAATGGCAATAAATTCCAGCGATCTAATTGAGACCCAACCTTTTTTAACAGGGGTATATAATTTAACGAATACAGATCTTCCAAGTTGTCCGAGATAAATATTCCTAGATATCTCTTTGGGCGTATGTTGTAAATCTGCCTAAATTCCGGCAATAAAGTGTCTACAGTGCAGTTAATTAAAATATTTCCGTTTTGTTAACATTTATCTTATAGCCCCCTAACTTTTGAAAGTCAGAAAAGATTTTTAAAATTTTTACTTGACTTGAGGGTTTTGAATCTAAAAAAAGGGCAATGTCATCGGCATATAATTTTATATTTGTCATTCCGGCTACTGGTACTGTATCAGTCATTGTGTCCCTGATTGCAATCGCCAACAGTTCCATAAATAAATTAAATACAATTGGCGACAAAGGACATCCTTGACGCGTGCCTCTACTAACCTGACATGTCCCAATATTAATATTGTTAATAATAATCTGTGCCCTGGAGTTCATATAAAGTTGTTTTAAGAGGGAAATAAAAACAATCGGAAAATCAAAGCTGTGCAAAATAGCAAAAAGACAATCCCAAGACACCAAGTCGAAAGCTTTCTCAGCGTCTAAAAGCCAAATTTGAGCTTTCACCTTATTAATTTTAAAATAATCCAGTGCCTCCAATAACAATTTTGTGTTAGTGTGGAGATGTCTACCTGCTATAAAACCACACTGATCAGGGCCTATAAGAGACCCTACTATTTTATTCAGCCAGTTCGCTAAAAGTTTTGTAAAAATTTTATAATCTGTATTTAAAAGACTTATGGGCCTGTACGAATTTGTATTTTCCTTATCCTTTCCTTTTTTTTAAATGCTAACCACCACTGCCGAGTGGAAAGAGTCCGGAGGAGGTCCTCCTTGTAGTAAATAATTAGCTTAAAGTAGGAATTCTTTACGCAGAGTGCCTTCAAATTTTTTAAAGAATTCGACAGGGAGACCATCGTCACCATTAGCTTTGCCATTGGGAAGAGAACAAATAACCTCGTCTAATTCTGACTTTGTAAAGTCCTCAATCAACAATTTCTTATCACCAAGATCTAATTTGGGTATTTCGAGTGACTCTAAAAATTCCCCGATGGTTTCGGATGTAGCCCCTTCAGTAGCTTGGTAAACTCCTTCATAATGTTTTAAAAACATCTCGCCAATGGAAGCAGTAGTCTTAACATGAAGATTGGTGGCAGGGTCAGTTAGTTGCTCTATCCTATTTCAGGCCTGGTTTTCTTTCGCTTGTCAGGCCAAAAGTTTTCCTGTATATTCGCTCTCCTCATATATCTTTTGGGCATAGAGGTTACTGTTAGTATCGCCTAAGTCGTAATAGAAATCCTTCATTTTGCACTTTGCTTCAGATAACCTTTTCCCTGAAAGTGTGGAACTCACCCTATAGTGTTCTTGAGTTGCCTGCGTGAGATCTGTTTGTAATTTAATTTTCACCTCCCTTCTTGCCTTCTGCTTTGGTATTTCTTTGGAGGTAATTATTCCCCACAAAGTGGCCTTAAATGCATCCCAGGTTATATTTAGTTGAGCTGTGCCTTTATTTTGTACAAAGAACTGTTCAATCTCTTCCTCAATATCTGCACACCATTGTAAGTCCAAGAGGTTCGATTTATTAAAGTACCATCTTCTCGGTAACTCTGATTCTTTGTAGTTCTGAAAATTCTGAACTCGTGAATAAAACTTTGTCGTAGCATGACGATTTTTATATCAAAAGACCAAAAATGGCTAGTACACTATGTACAAGCATTTTCGTCATATTCCAGTGACGAATTCACATCGAAATCGTCATTTTCGTTCTGAACCCTTGGCTTCCATTTTGTGTACGGCAGCCATTTTGTGAGTTGCCCTTTACATAGGCTTATGATACAGCTAAATTCGATTCCAAAGGACACATACACCTTAATTGACTTTCCTGTGACCTGGGCAAGTTGGAACCATTGCCCCAGGCCGAACCTGTTTGGTCAGTTCCTCTCCCAGTGGCTGAACAAGATAGCATCAAGGCACAAGAGGCCATAAACCCTTTCATCGCACACACCCTGCCGAATCTTGCTCACACCTGTCCCTGCTCTTTTCTCTCTCACTTGCTTTATGATGGGGAGGTGCCCGTTTGATTGGGGGTCCACCGGTATCTGATGGAAATGCTGGGCCTTGCCGGGTAATTTGTTGTGGGCTGGACGAACTGAAATATGGGCTTGTCATCATGACTCTGCTTTTCCTTTGTAAACGAAAATATGTGAATAGTATACTGTAAATCCAAGAATGTTTGCCTGAAGCTTAATATTTTGTATAAAAAGAGAAGCCTGGCTTTGTAAGATTGAGCAGTCTCCTGAGAATATACATCCCGTGTGTTGTACTTCTAGGACCTGTTACTTGGTTGCAGCCAATAAAATCGATCCTTGACTTCACCTAGAAGACTCTGAGTTTCTGTGGTCTGAATCAGGAAAGTACTCAAGGTCTTTGGGTGTGTTCCCTGACACCACTGGGTTACAGGTTCGGTACCGGTTCTGAAAAACCCGATACCTCAGCTGGCGCCCAACGTGGGGCGATACCAGCGGTACCGGTCCAGCCAGAGGTTCGTGAGGAGCTTCGTGTGAAAATTCTGGAGGAAGGTCAACCACTTCATCGACCCCTGCATGTCGACGTGGTCCGAAAGTCTTTGCTGCGAGGTTCCCCGCTTCCCGACGGCTACAAAGGACTGCTGCCCTGGCTATCGCCCTGATTTGGACCCTTGAAGTTTGGTAGAGCGAAACAATAAGACGAGTCTTCTGGTGACGTCATCGATATTTCACTTAAGTATAAGTGGAGCGTCTCCCAGTCCTTAGTTGGTCTTAGTTTGAGTATCCCCTTTTGGGATCACCTTTTTGGAACTTGCAAGTGCCAAAACCGAAGGACTCGTGTATTCACGAGAAATATCGTAATCAATAATCCTTTGAAGTTTGAAGCTAGACTAGAGAGCGAAGATGCCTGGTCTTAGCAGACTTGGAAATTTGTTTTGTCTTGGTTGTAATAATAGGGACTCCCGATTGGAGGACTCGTGTCCGGTTCCTCCGATTGGAACTCCAACCTATGAATTATATGTGAAACATGGAGTAGGCCCCATCACATACAATGAAGTGTGGATCAAATACACCAGAAAAGATTGTGTTTTAAAATGGCCCCAATATGGTAGCTTTGACACGGAAATCCTAGACAATCTCGAAGTTAAACTTTTCAAGAAGAAAGCCCGACCGGCGATGTTTGACTCTTTCTGCCTATGGCGTAAGGAAGCCAAACAGAAGGAAATTAAATTAGCGAAGAAAAATAAGAGAGAAAGGGGAATTTCGATAATGCAAGCTGCTATGCAGTTTAAAGATAATGAAGAAGAACAGATGCGTGAGCAGTTGCACAGGCAACGTAAAATGGTAATAGATAAATGCTATCCAGTTTTGCCGCCTCTTCAGCAAGATGCAGCAAAAGAGCTTGAAAAAGATCCGTTAATGGCGCATTTATTAAGTTCGCCACCCCCCTATGCACAAAATGCTACGGCACCTCCGCAACCCTTAGCTGCGCAACCCGTGGTTGCATTGCCTCCTGCTCATCCACAGCACCCACCAGCTACTCTTCAGCTGGCTCCTGCTCCTCCGGTGCAGCCTCCTCAAGGGCCACTGACTTTTACATCTGCTCTGCCTTTACTTCCTACAACTTTGACTACTATAACGACTACCACTCCTGGTACTCCTTCTGATACTGCCTCTGCATCTGCCTCGCCTCACCCTGTTTTTCCGCCTGTCTTTTCATCGACTTCTCCTTCTGTTCGTCAGAGAGTGACTAGTACTGTTTCTAGTCTTCTGTATCCTTTCTTTGGTACAACGAGTGTAACTCCTGACACAGAGCGCAAGCAGTTGCGTAGTCAACAGCCTGATTCTAGGGAGAAGGAAACGTTGAATTATTTGGCACATAAATGGGTTGCTGACCCGGAAAGATATGATTTAGAATGTGTTATGGATGTCTTCACCCAGTGGGAAGCATCAAAGCAGAGATACGTTTTTGAGAAAATGTGTGCTTTTCTGTGTGAAGATTTAGAGGAAAATGATTTGGACTCTAATCCTCCTGAGTTGAGCCATGTACGGTTTGAGTTTTCAAAAGGCGCAATTGTGGGTTCAGATGTTAAGAAAGCAGTTGCGACGTTGTTGTCGCTTAGGACTGAAGGTGTTTCTAAGTCGTTGTTTGAGTCTGAATCCTTTGGTAAAAAGAAGGGAAGACAATACCCCATGAGAGAAGTTCCCCCACAATGGAGAGAGGGTGACGCAAATACTAACCCACCTATTCTGCCACACTTTCAGCATGTGTGGGTACATGTGCCATGGAAGCGAGCTGAAGTTTTGGCCCTTAAACAGACATTGCCTGATCCCCGTAAAAATCCCGCAGGGTATTACAAAGAGTTGTCACAGACTGCTGGGTCATGTATCATGAATTTAGCAGATATAGACATGTTGTTTGGGAACGTTGTTCCACAGCCTTTATGGGGAAAGATTCGTCATACAGATCATGATCAGGAATTAGGTGACTGATGGGCTAATATTGCTGCTGCAGATGCCCTACAAATTGGTGGTGCTAAACCTGAGCCTTTAGTAGCAGAACTCCCTGGTAGGATCATTGATTATATGAAAACGATAATGCCTGCGATGCGTGTAAATTGGGATAAATTGTCTGTATGTAAGCAGAAGAAAGATGAAACGGTGTCTGTTTTCTTCACCAGGTTTGAAGAGACTTTTGTCGACCACAGTGGTCAAGATATGAGCACAGAAGGTGGTCAGCGACTATTAGTCGATAAATTTGTGCACAATCTGCTTCCAGAGATGTGTAAGAAGTTAAAAGATTCAGAGAGTTCATGGGCAGTTTCCTCTTCAGCACAGATATTGGCTACTGCACAGTACTACGAAAATCGATACAAAGACGAGAAAGATAGAGCAGAAAAGAAAACTAAAGAGTTGAAAACTAAGGTTTTGTTACAGCAAGCATATCCGCCATGTGGTGGTGGTGGCCAGAATAATGGTGGTCAGAATAACTATCAGAGTAATTATCAGCAGCCTCAACAGTATCAGAGGAACTCGCAAAGAGTCGAGTATACTCAACCACGTGTCCCTGTAGGCCCCAATCAGTGTTCATATTGCAAGGAAGAGGGTCATTTTAAGTATAGTTGCCCTATTCTGTTACAGCGCGCGAATGGTGTATCAAACACAAGAGGTAGAGGTGTTCAGCAAGCGCCTAGAGGTAGAGGACGTGGAAATTTTCCCCAGAACGCTCGTCCTCTTCCACCTCAAAATTAGATGAATAGGTTCGATCAGCAGAATAACGCGTCTAGTAGGACGGCTCAGTACTATGCTGCTGATTACTATACAGAAGATGAGTATATGGAAGGTAATGATTGCTAGGACAGCCATAGACAAAGAGAGGGAGTTGTTTTAGTTCCAGTAGATCAGAGTGGACCTTACGTTGAGGTGATTACATCAGGTGTGTCAGAGCCTTTTCTGTTGGATACTGGTACTACAAAGAGTTCTATTATGCACTCCAAACTCCCTGGCGCACCTTTGTCTGGCGAAATGAATGTTTCTGTAGGTTTTTCTGGTGCCCCAGTTAGAAATCCGATTTCTGACCCTTTGTCCCTTTCTGTTGGACCTTGTGAATTCGAAGCACCCCTTATTCTGACAACAGGTTGTGGTGAAAACTTGCTAGGATTAGATCTGTTAAAAAGATTGTATGCGACTTTGTACTGTTCTCCTTCAGGAGTACAACTTACTTTAGGTAAGAAAGTGGTTTCTCCAATGTATTTGTCAAGGGATAAACTTCCAACAGAATTTTCGTTTCTTCCTGATACTCTTTGGGCTACTGGTCCTAATGATGTGGGCCTTTTGGAAATACCTAACATCATATCTTAAGTGTCTATGACACTTAACCTCAGCGCACTGTAGCTATGCGCGGTTGTCTTTGGAACACTCCGCTTAAAATTGTTAACACATGTAATCCACAACTTTGAATTTTCAAGTTGTAAAGTTTATCAAATGATACTCAAAAAATTATTATTCAAAACTTTACACAGAATTCCTCTGAAACAATATTATTCATTCAATGCATGATTATACAATAAAACTAAATTCACATTTTAAACATTCACAATTCTTTTGCGTAGATGACTTTTCTTTAGTGTCCAATGCATTTCAAGCTCTTGGAGCTCTTCCTCAGGGGCCTGTGGACTATATTATAATTATTCTATCAATATTTGATGAAACAGAAAACCCAAATCATACTTATATACAGGGTATATTGACATCTTGTGCCTTGAAAAACATGCTGGTGGAGTGAAAACACAAATAGCCCACACCGCTGTGAAATGCAACACAATATGCCAAAATTACGAAAGAACTGACTCACTGATGTCGAAGGCACCAATATCTTCAATCTAAACCAGAAAGGATACTGATGTGAATAATTCTTTGTTATTTCAAAGTTTCCATCCTCAGAATTTAAAAAATAACCTACCAGTGTCACAATACATGCGAATTAAAAGGATTTGTTCTCTGGAGGAAGATCTAAAAGAGAATCTCATAATTCAACACCAACGATATAAAGAACGAGGTTACCCTGATGAAATTTTGTCAAAAGCTAAAAATAGGATTGATACAAACAGCAGGGATAATTTACTAACTCAGAAACCTAAAAAAACCATGGATAGGCACGTGTTTGTATCTAAATTCTCTACTGCATCACAAAAAATGAAAACAATCATCAACAAACACTGGGATCTCTTGAAGAATGAAGATGATTTTAATGGAATCTTTGACAATAAACCAATTTTTGCGTATACAAGGTCTAAGAACCTCAAAGAATTGCTGTTGACCCCTACAAGAGATACAGAAGTGTCCAACATAGGAATGAAGAAATGTCAGAATTGTGTTCATTGTTCTAATGTAATTATAGGCAAAAAGTTACACCATCCACAAACCGGAAAAGAAGTGGAACTCCATTATAATGGAGACTGCAACTCAAAAAATTTAATTTACTACATCAAGTGTCCCTGCGGTAAAATTTACGTAGGGAAAACAGAGAGAAAACTAAAAAAGAGGATAACAGAACACAAAAGTACAATAAGAAACAAAAATGTGAAAAGTAATTTGGCAAAACATTGGAATGACAATAATCATAGCATAGCTCAGATCAGGTTCTCCATACTGGAAGTCGTTAAAATACACGAGGGGGTTGATCTAACCAGGTCCCTCCTTCAAAGAGAGATACATTGGATCAGGTTTTTGGCCACACAGGAACCCAAAGGGTTAAATGAGAAAGTAGATTTATCGTGTTTTATATGAGGCCTTTTTACCCAATGAGTCTGTTTCAGCACGATACTTGCATTTATGTATACTGTTTTGAACACCTAAAATATCTTGAAAATGTTGTGCAGGAGTAGCCAAAAACACACCACTATATTTTCTTTTCCTTTCACATGATTTCTTGGCGTTTTTATTTTATTTTTATTTCACTTTGAGGCTGTTTCGCGTTCATTAGTTGCCGTGTTTAACCTCTTTAAAATGGCGCCCGCAGTTTCGGGACTAGTAGTCACTTGGTTTAGTCCTTTGTTAGTTTCTACCCCCAGTCGCCACACTTTGTATGGAGGGTGATCACTGATGGTTTCACTTAGCTGGTCGGTGTACCGAGTGGCAGCTAGATTGCAGAGACGAGTTGTTCAGCAGAAGCTAGGAAGTTTAGCTCACCGGAAAACGGTAAGAGGCTGACAAGATAGAAGTGATACGGTTTGGAGGGTTGTTGAACCCGTAGTTGAGTGAGATGTTTTGTTATTTCAGAATACACAAGATCCTTACCAGAGTAGAACATCCCGTTTCTTGGCACTGAAAGTTTTGCAGTAAGGTAAGAGAGAACAGCGTGAGCGGCCAGTAGTTTTCAGGTACAATTGGATAGTTTTGAGGAGTAAACGATATGTTTTTTACACTTGTTTCCATGGTTTAGATTGAAGATATTGGTGCCTTCGACATCAGTGAGTCAGTTCTTTCGTAATTTTGGCATATTGTGTTGCATTTCACAGCGGTGTGGGCTATTTGTGTTTTCACTCCACCAGCATGTTTTTCAAGGCACAAGATGTCAATATACCCTGTATATAAGTATGATTTGGGTTTTCTGTTTCATCAAATATTGATAGAATAATTATAATTCAGTCCACAGGTCCCTGAGGAAGAGCTCCAAGAGCTTGAAATGCATTGGGCACTAAAGAAAAGTCATCTACGCAAAAGAATTGTGAATGTTTAAAATGTGAATTTCGTTTTATTGTATAATCATGCATTGAATGAATAATATTGTTTCAGAGGAATTCTGTGTAAAGTTTTGAATAATAATTTTTTGAGTATCATTTGATAAACTTTACAACTTGAAAATTCAAAGTTGTGGATTACATGTGTTAACAATTTTAAGCGGAGTGTTCCAAAGACAACCGCGCATAGCTACAGTGCGCTGAGGTTAAGTGTCATAGACACTTAAGATATGATGTTAGGTGTAGGCACGGACTGGACAAACGTGCTACCTCGGCAGCACGCTTTGAGAAAAGGAATAACAACCTTTGTAAAACTAGTTTAAAACTTTTGAAAATTTCGAGTGCGCCTCCTATCCACCTTTCATTTTGAGACTTTGTCTACAAGGAGTCAGAGCACCAACAATGAATTTCGAGCAAATCTCGAGCATTACAGACATGCGAGCTAAGACATTAGCTTATACACCTGAACAAGCGCATGACATTTATGCACTAATACAGGAAGTCAAATCTTCGAATGTACAGGGCAATACTGTTATACAACAACTTA
This sequence comes from Lissotriton helveticus, assembly GCF_964261635.1. Classification (NCBI taxonomy): domain Eukaryota; kingdom Metazoa; phylum Chordata; class Amphibia; order Caudata; family Salamandridae; genus Lissotriton; species Lissotriton helveticus. The sequence continues at coordinate 339,012,636 of NC_136071.1, read as the reverse complement.
AACAACTGGAATTTCTTACAAAACGTGAAATAAATCAAAAATTGCATGCATCGACCCTGGTACAGTATCACAGGGTAAAAAGAATTCCACGCGTACTAAGAATGTCAATCAAACCAATGTTGAACAGATTTCACCTTAATAAGGAGTTTATGGAGAGGTGGTATTCTATTTTAAATAAGTGCTCTCTGGACTTGATTCTGTTACTGATTGAGGAACTGGCAAAGGCTATTCATGAACTAGCCAATGAGATTGAAGAAATCAAACAAAATCTGGAGTCACGGATGGATAAAGTAGACTGGGATAAATCACTGGAAGATATGACTTCTAAATTAGAGAAATATTCAAAAGAACTGCAGGAAGGAAAACTACGGAAGTTTAAACGAGACACTTTGGATTACAAGTTAAACGAGGTATACACTTGGGCTGAAGTGTATGCCCAACGAAGAACATATCAAAGGAAAAAAGTAATCACAACATCAGAAGAAAGCCTAGTCTCTGACAGCGACTTAAACACCAACAGACCATCAGCACAAACTCAAATAACGGATCCACAAGCATCAACGATCACTACTGATTCATCAAAAACAGCAGGCACCAGCAAGTCTTTTTTAGCCCAGGGAGGGGACTCCAGCCAACCACCAGGGAAACAACAACAAAAAAAGCAACCAGTACAAAAACAAGGAGAGGAGGGAGAAGGAGCACGCACAAGGAGCATGAGATAAATTTGGTTTTAAACATCTCTCAAACAAAACTTACCAAAGATGAACTGCGAGTGTTAAACAAAGGTTTAGGGTTTGTCCCCACGTATGACACTAACAAGCTTGAAATTGAGGTTGCTTTTTACAAATTCATGCGTGTTTTGAAACTCAGACATTTCTTCACTAATATAGCGCCATCTCAAACTGACAAAGAAGAACCTGAATTTTTGGAATTCAGGCCCAAATCCAAATTTCAAGCACCAACAACACACAAAATCCTGGAAGCTTTCGAAAAATCAGTAATCAACGATTTGGAAAGTTTGAATGTAAAGAAATCCAAAAGAAAGAATCTTTCTGTATACGATAGATCCATTTTAAAAGGGCTTCAAGAAAATCAGAGCATTCTAATACAGAAAGCAGACAAAGGAGGCGCCATAATAGTGATGGATAGAACCATGTACAACCAAAAGGTGGAAGAACATGTGGCTGACACTTCCATTTATTTTGAGCTGGATAAAGACCCCATTGAGGATTTACAAATCACTCTCAACGACATCTTGACTAAAGCCCTTGAACTAGGGTATATCTCTGCTAAGACCAAACAATATCTGACCGTACAATTTCCCAGAAGACCACGTCTTTATATGCTCCCCAAGGTGCATAAAAATCTATATGATCCACCAATGCGTCCCATTGTGACTGGATGTGGGACAGTGTTCGAACCACTTGGCCAATATATTGATAAATTTCTTCAGCCATTTGTTCAGAAATGGCCGTCATACATCAAAGACACCAATGATTTTTTACTGACATTGAAGGAGATCCAATTAACATGCTCTATCTTGGTGTGTACTATCGACGTGAAGTCGTTGTACACTTCTATCCCTCATCTATCCGGCATGGAGGCCGTGGAGTGGGCTCTGCTACAACAACCTTCTGTAAAGGCAGAAAAAGTTTTCATTTTGGAACTTTTAAATTTTTGTTTGTATCATAGTTATTTTCAATGGGCATCAAAGTTTTATCTCCAACAGAATGGAACGTCCATGGGATTTTGGAAATACCACCATATGTTGTAACATTGAAAGCCAATGTTAAAATGCCACGCATTCCCCAATACAAAATCTCAGTGAAGGTGAAAAAGCGTTGTTAGCGATCGTTTACGATCTGATTGAAAAAGATGTGATTGAAGAGACAAGAGGCAACGATTGCAATAGCCCTGTTCTGCCTGTTTTAAAACGTACTGATCCTTCCCAGCCACCTGTGTACAGATTTGTGATTGATCTTAGAGAGGTGAATAAAATAGTTGTGCCACAATTTCCAGTTGTCCCCGACATTACTGCCCTATTGACTATGATTCCAGCTTCTGCCACCTGGTTTTCGGTGATTGACTTGAAGAATGCCTTCTTCAGCATCCCGATTGCTCAGGAGAGCAGGGATATTTTTGGCTTCAGTTTAGGAGGACGCAGCTTCCGCTTTAAACGCGCTCCACAGGGCTACTGTGAAAGTCCATCAATATATAGTCAAGCTCTAAAAACACAGCTTGATACAATTGTTTTACCTGAAGGTGCTACCCTCATTCAGTATGTTGATGATTTGCTTGTTGCTGCAGATACTGAGGAAATCTGTAAAGAAGCCACGTTGTCATTGTTGCGTCATTTGTGTGATTTGCATCACAAAGTGTCTCTCTCAAAATTACAATATTGTCGACAAGAAGTGACCTACTTGGGTCATCTCTTATCGAAGGAGGGAAGGAAACTGACCCCAGAAAGAATTCAGGCAATAGCGAAATTGAGTGTGCCAAGAACACAGAGAGAAGTGCGTGCTTTCTTGGGCATTACATCATATTGCAGGCAATGGATACCAAATTTTTCGTTATTAGCCAAACCTTTGGTGGCATTAACGTGTAAAGATACACCCAATCCCGTTCCTTGGTCTGAAGAGTGTCAGAAAAGTTTTTCAGAATTGCGCACAGCATTATGTTCGGCTCCTGTGTTAGGTACCCCCAACTACAGTAAGCCCTTTACATTGTATGTCCATGAGAAAGAGGGTTGTGCATTATCAGTGTTGACTCAGTTGTTTGGAGGCAAGCAGCGTCCATGTGCATATTTTTCATCGACTTTGGATCCGGTAGCTAAAGCATTACCAAGTTGTTTAAGAGCTACAGCAGCAGCAGCTGTTTCTATTCGACAGTCTGCTGGTCTAGTGATGAATAACATGCTAGTCGTAATGGTCCCACATGCAGTGGACACGTTGTTGAACAGAACCAAGACACAGCACTTAACTAGTGCTCGATTGTCAGGTTACGAATTGACATTGTTAGCGAGTCATGTACATATAAAAAGATGCAACACTCTAAACCCAGCTACGTTGTTGCCAATTGTAGAGGAATTAGATGCTTCAGAACAGCATGATTGTTTTCTTAGAACAGAAGAAGAAACGAAAGGGAGAATAGACCTCCAGGACACTCCTCTTGCTGAATGTGATGGTACATTGTGGGTGGATGGTTCATGCTTCAAGCTCCCGAATGGTGACACGACTGCAGCATATGCCGTCACGACTTTGCATACAATTGTTGAAGCTGCACGTATCCCACATAATTCAGCTCAAGCAGCAGAATTGATTGCACTTACGAGAGCATGTGTGTTGTCAAAAGGAATGAAAGTGACTGTCTATACCGACAGTCAGTATGCATTTGGTGTGGCTCACAGTTTTGGATGATTGTGGAAAGAACGTGGGTTCCTGACTTCGCATGGAGCTAAGATTCAGCATGGTCAGTTGGTGAATGAGCTTCTTGAATCACTGACCTTGCCTCTGCAAGTGTCGATTGTGAAATGTAGTGCTCACAAGAAGGTGACTGATGATGTTGGTCGTGGAAATGCATTTGCTGACGAAATCGCGAAAGAAACTGCAAGGAATGTGATGAGCCGAATGTATGTTGCAGGCCCTGCAAGATGGGTTGGTGATGTTGGAATGTGTGAGGACACGATAGAGAGTGTGAAGTCTATTCAAGCTGAGACTACAGAGAAAGAGTTGAGCATGTGGAGAGAAAGTACAGGTAGAATGGATGCAAATGGTTGTTGGGTTGAATTGTCAGAGCATCAGAGATGGTTGTTACCCGATGCATATGTGCTTGCAATGGCTCATGGAATGGCTCACATCAGCGTGAAAGGGATTTGCAAGTTGTTGGCTCCAGTATGGCAAAATTCAGGAATTCCCAAGTGTGCAGAGAATGTCGTCAAGAATTGCATGGTGTGTCTGAAACACAATCCTGGTAGGGGAACCCCAACTCCAGCTGGTCATTTTGCACCTCCTACGTATCTGTTCGAGGTTTTGCAGCTAGATTTTATCCACATGGAGAGGTGCAACAATTTAAAATACTTACTCGTTGTTGTTTGTGCCTTTTCAAGATGGGTGGAAGCCTATCCCCTAAAAGACAACACTGCCTTATCCACAGCTAAAGCCCTTGTGAAAGAGTTCTTCCCCAGGTTCGGAATGCCTAGAATGGTCTGGAGTGACAATGGAAGTGAATTTGTGGGTCGAGTGATGAAGAGAGTATGTGAAGGGCTAGGCATTCAGCAAAAGTTCCACGCTGCAAATCACCCCCAATCAGCTGGACTAGTAGAATGTTATAATGGCACGCTTAAGTTAAAACTGGCCAAAATCCAAGCGAGCACAGGTCTTAAATGGCCTGACGCTCTCCCTTTAGCACTCCTATCCACCAGAATGACTGTACGTTCGCGAGTGAAACTTAGTCCTTATGAAATAGTTTTTGGCCGCCCGGCCAACATATGGGGAGTGCCAAGGCCCACTAAGTTCAGTGACATTGAACACCCTGTTTTGCTTGATTATTTGTACGAATTGACGGCTAAATTGCGTGTTTTGCACCAACAGGTACATGATACACTGCCTCAAGTCTCTGAAGCTCCAGGACATCAGATCGACCCTGGATCCTGGGTGCTGGTCAAGAATTTCCAGCGCACCAAGAACGACCAGCCCAGGTGGACCGGACCGCACCTCGTCCTTCTTTCCACGAGATCAGCTGTTCGAGTGGAAGGGAAGAAGCACTGGATCCACGGGGTCCATTGTAAAAGGGTACCCCTACCTCTGCCGTATGACCAGTGGGTCCAGAAGGGTGTCGCCGACTCAGAAACTGAAACTGTGCCACGTTTTCTGCCTTTCAGTGATGCACGAGTAAAAGGACCACATACTGAACAAGAGAGCGATAACATTTTGCAACCAGTTGTATCACCATCAGTTCGATTGGACACTACAGAACCTGAACTCCTTTTCCAAGATAATACTATACCAGGAAAGCAATGGTATAATCTGAGGCCGAGAAATACGAACTAATGAAAGTGTTTTTTTTTCCTTCAAGTACTATTTTGAAAAGTGCAGCTCTCCCCTCTGAGAAACTTGCTTATTTTTGTTTTTTTGAACCGCCATCCGGGTTCCGCTGCTAGGGCCGTGATTGCCCAAAGTCTTTGGGGTGCAGCTGACGACATTAGGTCGGCAGTTCTGGTTGGTCTAAGGGAGTTGCCCTGGACTGACAGAAGCATTCCTTAGCAGAAACAACCTCCCATCGCGGGCAGCACTTTAGAGAGGATGGAGTTTTCCGAGATGGAGAGACCTGCCAAAACCATGAACTTTAAAACCAAGATATGTAAAATAATGACAAAGAAAAGCTTTTTGATATTGTGCATTTTCATGTTATTCAGTGTGATGATATTTTTAAAAAGTTATGTTTTATTCTCTTTTCGAGTAACATTTGGACCCACTACAGCGCCTATACCTCCTCCTTCCACTGTTTCCTCACATTCTTTTCAATCCCTTCCTGAACACGAATCAGCTAGGAGATTAGAGTTTATTAATAACTCCTTTGTTCAGCTCTTGCATCAACACCAACTAGTAATGAACACGACTAACTGCTGGGTGTGTGGTCTTATGCCTCACACAATGGATAAAGGTATCCCTTATCTGGTCCTGCCTTTCAGCCACAATGGTTCTGTGTGGGCATACAGAACAATGTTCATATATGCACATGAAATCTACCCCCTACGTTCTGTAACAAACAATCCTAAAAATAGTGCTCTAGTTAAGGGTATAGTAGATATGATAAAGGAAGACATTTCTTATGAGACTATCCCGAGAGATGAGACACTAGTATACATAGGATGGAACGTAACCGGATATGGAGCTACTCTGAGTGAGAAACAGCAAGCTAAGAGGTCTTCCCCGATTTGGATTGCACCCCATCAGGGTCATCTGTGTCTGCAAGGTAATGGCACGAATCCCAGAGCTCAGTTAGGGAAGAGTATCTGCACTAAAACGTATGTTTTTGCAGCCCAGACTTCCCTTTCGTTTTTAGCAGCTAAGGGTACCTATTTCATCTGCCATGATAGAGCCTATACATGGTTGCCCCCTGACTTTTCGGGCTCATGTTTTGTTTCGTTCCTGTTGCCTCCCACCTACACAGCAGCGGCAGATTACCACAAGACAAGGATAGTTAGAGGTGTCTTGAGTAAAGAGGACACTGCAGGACAAGAATTTGGGGACTTCGCAAAGGGTTTTCTGCCGTTCTGGGGACCCATGGTTAACAGCAGGAACATAAGGCAATTGACAAGGGTGGTTGAGTCCACCGTAATTGAAACTGCTGGTGCCCTTAGTAACTTGACTGCTGAGCTCCAGTCGGATCGTCTTATGACCCTTCAGAACAGGGTCGCATTAGATGTCATACTTGCAGACCGAGGTGGGGTATGTAGATTGATCCAATCGAGTTGCTGTGTTTTCATTCCAGATAACGCTCCAACAGTGTACCAGGCCATCTCTAAACTGCGTAAGATTTCCGAATCTATCCATGTAGATAAAGGAGATTGGTCTTTAATGGGATGGTTCTGGGAACTGATATCCGGCTGGGGATGGAAAATGCTGATGGTCATTGGGATGGTCTTAGCCATTCTTTTCCTGTTCTGTTTGTGCGTGCAGTGTGCTCCTGCAATATGTGGCCTCTGTGTTACATCATGTGTAAGGAAGCCTGTATCAAAAGACGAACTAAGTAATAGAATGATGTTACAGCAACATCTCAATGACTTTAGGAATATAGACCTAGACTCAGATTAGCATGAGATTAGGTTAAATTGCCTATGTAAGGGCAAAAGGAGGGTTTGTAGTTCTGAAAATTCTGAACTTGTGAATAAAACTTTGTCGTAGCATGACGATTTTTATATCAAAAGACCGAAAATGGCTAGTACACTATGTACAAGCATTTTCGGCATATTCCAGTGACGATTTCACATCGAAATCGTCATTTTCGTTCTGAACCCTTGGCTTCCATTTTGTGTACGGCAGCCATTTTGTGAGTTGCCCTTTACATAGGCTTATGATACAGCTAAATTCGATTCCAAAGGACACATACACCTTAATTGACTTTCCTGTGACCTGGGCAAGTTGGAACCATTGCCCCAGGCCGAACCTGTTTGGTCAGTTCCTCTCCCAGTGGCCGAACAAGATAGCATCAAGGCACAACAGGCCATAAACCCTTTCATCGCACACACACCCTGCCGAATCTTGCTCACACCTGTCCCTGCTCTTTTCTCTCTCACTTGCTTTATGATGGGGAAGTGCCCGTTTTATTGGGGGTCCACCGGTATCTGATGGAAATGCTGGGCCTTGCCGGGTAATTTGTTGTGGGCTGGACGAACTGAAATATGGGCTTGTCATCATGACTCTGCTTTTCCTTTGTAAACGAAAATATGTGAATAGTATACTGTAAATCTAAGAATGTTTGCCTGAAGCTTAATATTTTGTATAAAAAGAGAAGCCTGGCTTTGTAAGATTGAGCAGTCTCCTGAGAATATACATCCCGTGTGTTGTGCTTCTAGGACCTGTTACTTGGTTGCAGCCAATAAAATCGATCCTTGACTTCACCTAGAAGACTCTGAGTTTATGTGGTCTGAATCAGGAAAGTACTCGAGGTCTTTGGGTGTGTTCCCTGACACCACTGGGTTACCGGTTCGGTACCGGTTCTGGAAAACCCAGTACCTCATCTTGTCTCCCTAATTTTAACTCCATATAAAGTGCTGCGTGATCTGAAAACGCGTTCGGTAGGTGGGCATATTTATGTGTCTCCAATCCGTAAGATGTTAAAAAGAAGTCTAACCTGGATGCAGAATTGTATTTTGCGGAGTAACAAGAATATTCGCGTTTAAGAGAATTACAGAATCGCCAGTGATCGATGACATCAAGATCTAGTTTGCAGCTTTGTATAGCGATAGTAACTTGGGGTTTATTCTGCGCCGATCTTTTTTGGAGGAATCGAGTAAAGGATTTTGTAAAAAGTTAAAACCCCCCCCCCATATTATTTGCCCGGGTAGGCCCGTTATAGCTTGTTTTAATTGTAAAATTGGGAGAGGGTCATCTATGACTGGTGCGTAGATTGTGGCAAAGATTATGTTTGCATGATTTAATTTACCATGCGCAAGTGCCCATCTACCACTGGGGTTTGTAAAAGCCTACATGTCTTCCTATTAGTATACATACTCCTCTCTGCGCCAACCCAGCTACTGAAGAGATTTTATGACCAACCCAGCCCTTGAGGATTTTATCCGATTCAGCCTGGGTTCTGTAGTGAGTTTCTTGTAAATAAATAACATCCGGGCTGAGGCTTTTTAACCAACACTTAATGGCATTTTTTTACGCACGTTATTCAAACCATTTGCATTCAAGGAGACAAACTTCAACATATTATTTGTTGCTCAATTATTAAGATATTTAGACTAAACAAAGCGATACTACAATAGCAGACAGAAAAGAGCAACATATAAAGTTCAAAATACAGGTATGTAGTTTAGAAGAGATAAAGCCCTAATGTGCAAAATACGCAATTTGAGATGAGAGGACAAAGCATATCTAAAATATAAAAACTTGTGCAAATATGCAAAACAGTGCTTCGATAGCAGCAAGCAGTTAAGGAGGAGCAGCAGATTAAAGTGCAAGGTGCAAAGTACACGGCTGTAATTCAGATAATACAACACCCTTATGTGCAAAATGCGCAATTCAGATGAAAAATTAGAGCAGACAAAATTCAAGATGCCCTTTTGTGCAAAATACGCAATTCTCATATTCCAAGTGCAAAAAGCAGGTATTGAACTTCAATACTTAAAGTGCAAATGCGTACTGGTTATACAAATCCTAAGATATAGGGTCACAACGAGCAAAAGTATGGAAATAATGCTAATAGAGAGAGGGAATTTATAACCTCGTATAACTGACCATTGTGCAAAGTAAGCAATTAAAGTGCATTTGGCAAAGAACCCAGATCTTACAGCCTTTTCTACTTTAAGACACACTACCGTGGTTTGAGCATAGTTACAATCAAGACTGATGTGAATAAGATACCTCCACTAAAATCCTCTCGTGCTGAAAAGAAAAAAATGAATTAACATATAGCAAGCAGTCTGTCAAGACTCAGTACCTGGAATTCCTGAATTCCGTACCAGCGCCCGGCTGAAGGTGCGAAGCTAATCTCCCAACTCCCCTACTCCGCTGAACCAGATCTCTCTGGTCTCAGAGGTGAGGGGGAAAAGGGGAAGTGGAAGAAAAAACAGAGAGACTGCCACACGGGTGTCTTCACCTCTTCTTCTTCAAAGATGAATGCTTCACCTGAAACAGTAACAAACAATTACTAAGTTCTTGCAACACCTGACTAGTGATTAATATAATATTAATACTCCATCTACCTTTACCTGACTGTGTGTGGGCATTAGCCTCTCTCTAATTATTGATTTGAGGTTCAGTCTAAACTGTTGAACTGGCACTGAGTCTTTGGGAAAGTTCACTGTAGCGATGCATTAAAGGTGGTAAGCAAAAATATATATATATTTTTATCTACATTCAGGAACTTGCAATAGTGAACTATCAGCCGACTGCTGACCAATTCCAAGGAAACTCAGAAGGAGAATGATGCTGGAATCAAATCCTGAGATAGCGCTCAAATATCTAGTCTGGCTTGAGAGCGCTAGCTAGAAATACAAGTCTGTCCAAGGAGAGAACTCAAAACATACGAATTGTCTATTAACTGAAAAAAGTTCTGTGGCCAAAGGCTTAGGGAAGTCTTCTATGAACCTGGCAATACCAAGTAGAATACTCTGAAATTTCTGGCAGCCGGAATAGAAGGCGACACTCACTGCAGCACAACGGAAGACAAGAAAAGTTCTTACCGAGAATGCAGCGTGAAATGGAACCCTCAGAAATGAATTCAGGCCTCAGGTGACCTTCATTACCAGCAGCTGCCGAGAAGGTCTTCAACTGAAGATGCGGGAAATAACTGGACTCTCAGTTGATATTCAAACCCTTCAGTGCCGCTGAAGTACGGGAGTCGCTGTTTTCTCACTGACAGGAATGACTGAATGCGCAGATAAACTCGGAAAATAAACCGCGAGGAAGCGGTTCTAAGAGAGAGCACGAAAACGCTTCCATCTCTCTGAGATAAACGGTTGAAGTGCGCAGCGGCTAAATTGCACGCGCACCAAGTAGCACCTGAAACGCGAACTGGTCAGAAAGCTAGAGCGCTAACTGACGTCGCGTTCAATGGCACCAGAAAAGGTTCCCACCATCTTGGACCTGAACCTAGCTACCAACTGTCTCCAGCAGGCTGTGTGGCAAAGAATCTTTGAGCTCTTAGACACCTTGCATTGAGGGGTTGAAAGCGGGTTTGAGGCTGTGATATGACCATTCCTGACAGTACCCCCCACCAAAACACCCTCCCTAGGCTTCTGTGGATGAATCTTATGGAACTCCCTCACCAATCTTGGGCATGAATGTTTGAACTGGGTTCCCAGGACCTTTCCTCTGGACCATAACCCTTCCAATCTACAAGATAAAATACCTGACCTCTCTTGATCTTGGAGTCAAGTATCCTATTGACTTCAAATTCCTCAGCAGATTGAACCTGGATTGGAGCTGGTGGAAGGACCTTACGCAAATTTGGTGGGTTTCGTCTGATCAAAGACACATGGAAGGTTGGATGGATTTTGAAGGTTTTAGGTAGGCTTACCCTAACACTCACTGGATTTATCATTCGATCCACAGGATATGGACCCACAAATCTTGGCTGAAACTTCCGGTTTCCTCTCAATCGCATATGACGAGTTGAGACCCAAACTTGATCCCCAGGTTCAAAAACTGGCCCCTCCTTACGACTCTTGTCTGCCTGTCTCTTGTAAGCTGCTTTTGTCTTAACAAGATTCGCCATGGCTAGCTAGTAGGCCTGTTGCAATTTCTGAACGATCTCCCCAGCAGTTGGAACATCAACATCTTCTCGACCCACCATCATGTTGGGATGTCTGCCAGAATTCAGAAATAAAGGGGAGAAACCTGTGGCTGAGTGAACTGAGTTATTGTAGACAAACTCTGCAGTACTAAGTAAGGAAGGCCACTCTCCTGCTTGTTCCATCAAGTACAATCGAAGATATTGTTCGAGGTCTTGATTCACCCTCTCTGTCTGTCCATCCGTTTCTGGGTGGTAACTGGTGGACAGACGGGAGTCAACCCCCAATCCTTTCAAGAAAGACCTCCAGAAACGAGACACGAATTGTGATCCTCGATCTGAAATGACCACCTTAGGAATTCCATGCAATTTTACCACATGTTGAACAAACAAGGTAGCCAATTGAGCAGCATTAGGAAGACCCTTTAGAGGAACAAAGTGACTCATCTTAGTAAATTGATCGACCACCACCCATATGACTGAATACCCTTGACTAGATGGTAACTCCACAATAAAGTCCATGGAAACTGTATGCCAGGGATATGGGGGAACTGGCAAAGGCATGAGGAGACCATGTGGGGATTGTCTAAGACTTTTCCCTTTTAAACATTGTTCGCAAGTGGCAACATACTGTCTAACCTGAGCGTCCATGCCCGGCCAATCAAAATTTCATTTCAAAAGCTCCAAAGTCTTCGTTACTCCCTTATGTCCAGCCAATTTCTGATCATGAAACAAACTAATTGTTTCTTCCTGTAGCTTTGCACCTGGAACAAATATTTTCCCTTGAATAAACGGTTTTCCATCCTTTACTGACCGCTCCGGACCCACAGATTCCCAATTCAAGTAGTCACCTTTCATGAATTCTTCCTTGATCTTTTCTTCCAAATCGTCGACCACAGAAACTGCCACAATTCTTTCTTTGGGAATGATATACTCTTCTGGCTTAACCTCCGACTTAACTTCTGGATTTTCTCCCGGATTCAAACGAGAGAGCGCATCTGCTTTCCCGTTTACAACCCCAGGCTTGTAAGTTAATACAAAATCAAAGTCTGCGAAGAAAAGAGACCATCTGAGTTGCCGTGGGGTCAAGGTCCGAGCATATTTCAGAAACTGCAAATTTCGATGATCTGTGAATACAGTGACCACATGTCTGGCTCCCAATAAATAATGTCGCCATTCTTGGAATGCTTCTTTCACTGCTAATAATTCTCTGTCTGCGATGGAATAATTGATCTCTGCCGGAGATAACTTCCGAGAATGATAAGCTACAGGATGGAGCTGTCCTGTGTTCTTATGACGCTGCGACAAAACACCCCCAATGGCCCAATTTGAAGCATCCACTTCCACAAAAAACAGTTCCTTAGGGTCTGGATGGTGTAAAATTGGTGCTGAGATAAAAGATTTTTTTAGAAATTGAAAGGCTTCCTCAGTTTCTGGCCCCCACACAAACTTTTCGTTCTTTCTGAGCAATCGTGTGATGGGACTCACCTTTTCAGAAAAGTTTTGGATGAAACGTCGATAGAAGTTAGCAAAACCCAAAAAACTTTGAATTTCTTTTACAGATCTTGGAGAGGGCCAATCTTTGATTGCCTTTAATTTTGAATCGTCCATGGAAACTCCCTGAGGAGAGAGAATAAAACCCAAAAATTCTACTCTGGACGAATGAAAAACAGATTTCTCCAGCTTGACAAAAAGTTGATTCTCCATTAAACATTTCAGAATGGCTCGTACATGAAGAACATGTTCTTCAAAATTCTTTGAAAAAATAAGAATATCGTCTATAGAGACTACAGCGAACCGATCCAAAAACTCACGAAGAATGTCGTTTACAAAATGCTGGAAGGCAGCAGGTGCATTGCACAATCCAAAAGGCATAACCTGGTACTCAAATAATCCAAATCTCGTCCGAAACGCCGTTTTCCACTCATCCCCTTCAGCCATCCGCACCAAGTGATAAGCCCCTCTTAAATCTAGTTTGGTGTAGATGTGGGCATCCTTTACCTGATCCAGAAGCTCAGAAATGAGTGGTAACGGGTAACGATTCTTTTTTGTCACCAGATTTAATGCCCTATAGTCAATGCAAGTTCTTAAACTCTTGTCCTTCTTGGGAATAAAAAAAAGAGGAGAGGAGACCGGAGACTGTGACGGTCTAATGAAGCCGTTAGCCAAATTCGGATCGAGATATTCTTTCAAGTGCTGATTCTCGGATTCTGAAAGGGCAGAGATCCGGCTACAAAGCAAGGATGCTCCGGGCTCCAACTCAATCTTGCAATCATATTCCCGATGAGGAGGGAGTTTTAGCGCTTCTTTTTCATCAAAGACTGATTTTAAGTCTTGATATTCCATCGGAATTTCAGGGATTTCCACAGTACAAATCATCTGAGGTTCATTAGCCAAGCAATAGGAGTTAGATGGTTCACTCTCCTTGTGAAATGGATGAAAACAATGTTCTAAACAATAGTCAGAACTTAACTCAACAGTTCGCTTAGCCCAATCAATTTTGGGATTGTGTTCGGTGAGCCAAGGCAACCCCAAAATCAGTTGAAATTGCAGGGCATCAATTAAATTGAAGCTGATGTAACTACAATGTTCTCCAGGACCCAAAACTGTAATCCCCTCTGTATCAAATGAAATTGGACCTGAGGATAGAGGAGTGCCGTCAACGGCTCGTACCGGTTCTGGTTTGGATTTTTTAACAAACTGGATGCCCAGACTTTTAGCAAACAAAAGGTCACAGAAATTTCCCGTGGCTCCAGAATCAATCATGATTGCCACAGTGGCGACTCTGGCTTTCCCAAAAGAGATTTGACATGAGAGAATGAGGTGAGGGGCTAAAGACTGCAAAGTATTAGCCAAACTTTGCGGATTGGGAGTTGACTTCGAATCAGCTTCCACCAGAGCAACTCCGTCTACTGTTGGAGCTTGTCTTTTACCCATGACGCAGTCTTAGGTCGTCTTGGACATTCTTTTACAAAATGGCCGGAACCTCCGCAATACATGCACAACTTTCCGACTCGTCTTTTTTCTCTTTCCTCCTTGCTGAGCGGACCTCGGACAATACCAATTTGCATCGGTTCTTCTACAGAAACTTCTTCCTTGGTCTTCCCCACTTCAACACGCATTCGGTCAAATCTAGGTGGGAGTGGTCGAGTTTCCTTCCGACGCTCAGAGCGTCTTTCTGATTGTCTCTGATCAATTTGGAGAACTAAATCAATCAACTCAGATACATCGGTAGGCCTCTTGGGAATCTGAGCCAAACCGTCCTTTAATTCGTCCCTCAGGCCTCGGTAGAAGATGGCTGCTCTTTTGTCCTCTGGCCATTTAGTTTCCACAATAAGTTTATTGTACTGAGCGAGATATGCCACTAACTCTCTATTTCCTTGCTTCAAATCCAAAAGCTCATTGTCTGTTGACTGGGAAATTGTTCTCCGATCAAAAATTCGCAAAAATTCTGTTTTGAAATTTTCTAAATTATATGACACCGGATCATTGGTGGACACCAGAGGCATGGACCACGCTGCAGCATCTCCACTCAGGTAAGACAGCATGAACGCCACTTTTGATTGGTCTTCCTTAAAAATAATTGGCTTACACAGGAAATGCAACGAACATTGAGTGACAAATACCTGTGCCTTATTTGGGTCTCCCAGGAACCTTTCTGGAGGGGCCAACGGGATGGTAGGAGACATAGCATGCACTACCTGAGTGGTAAGTTCAGAGGAAGAAGGGGAAGGACTAAAGGTTTGGGATTTCTGACCCGCAAAATTAGGACTGGGACTAATAGTGAGTTCATTGAGGCGTTGGCGTAGGTAACTAGTTTCCTGGTTGAATTTTCTAACCTCCTCTCTAGTCTCACTCAGCTGTTTCTGTAAACCTTCCAAGATGGAACCCAAGGCCTTCACATCTAAACCTTCAGCCATAGCGCCCAGACTGAAGGCAACTGCGGGCACTTCAATCTGTCAAGACTCAGTACCTGGAATTCCTGAATTCCGTAGGAGCGTCCGGCTGAAGGTGCAAAGCTAATCTCCCAACTCCGCTACTCCGCTGAACCAGATCTCTCTGGTCTCAGAGGTGAGGGGGAAAAGGGGAAGTGGAAGAAAAAACAGAGAGACTGCCACTGCCAATATATATATATTTTTATCTACATTCAGGAACTTGCAATATTGAACTATCAGCCGACTGCTGACCATTTCCAATGAAACTCAGAAGGAGAATGATGCTGGAATCAAATCCTGAGATAGCGCTCAAATATCTAGTCTGGCTGGAGAGCGCTAGCTAGAAATACAAGTCTGTCCAAGGAGAGAACTCAAAACATACGAATTGTCTATTAACTGAAGAAATTCTGTGGCCAAAGGCTTAGGGAAGTCTTCTATGAAACTGGCAATACCAAGTAGAATACTCTGAAATTTCTGGCAGCCGGAATAGAAGGCGACACTCACTGCAGCACAACGGAAGACAAGGAAAGTTCTTACCGAGAATGCAGCGTGAAATGGAACCCTCGGAAATGAATTCAGGCCTCAGGACACTGTCATTACCAGCAGCTGCCAAGAAGGTCTTCAACTGAAGATGCGGGAAATAACTGGACTCTCAGTTGATATTCAAACCCTTCAGCGCCGCTGAAGTACGGGAGTCGCTGTTTTCTCACTGACAGGAATGACTGAATGCGCAGATAAACTCGGAAAATAAACCGCAAGAAAGCGGTTCTAAGAGAGAGCACGAAAACGCTTCCGTCTCTCTGAGGTAAATGGTTGAAGTGCGCAGCGGCTAAATTGCACGCGTACGAAGTAGCACCTGAAACGCGAACTGGTCAGAAAGCTAGAGCGCTAACTGACGTCGCGTTCAATGGCACCAAAAAAGGTTTCCACCATCTTGGACCTGAACCTAGCTACCAACTGTCTCCAGCAGGCTGTGTGGCAAAGAATCTTCGAGCTCTTAGACACCTTGCATTGAGGGGTTGAAAGCGGGTTTGAGGCTGTGATCTGATCATTCCTGACACAGTCATATAACAAACTCCTACTGCAAGGTTATTCTTAAAGTTTTCCATGCCGTAACTGTGTCAGTATTTGACCAAACAATTTCTTGGTGTATGAACTCTCTTTTTTCCCCCTGCAACACCCCCCTTCACCCCCCCTCCCCATCCCCCCTGAGTGGACGGTGACCCCGTGTCCCCCTTCCGTCGTTCTCTGTGTCTTTTTCTTCTGTTTGGATGCCATTTTATTGCATCCTTGTATGCTTCCTGTCCCCGCCCGTGGATCAGCCCTTTCTTACTAAAACAAAAATTATTTAGAGATCCGGCATATGACTATAATTATGCGGCAAGTCCTTCAAGAAATGACTGGGCTTCTTGTAGATCTGTGAAGATATAAAATCTCCCTTTTACTAGTACCTTCAATTTAGACTGTTGTACAATCATGGCTTGAGCCCCCTTAGCCTTGAAGGAATCAATCATCTTGACAAAGTCCCTACGTCTATGGGCAGATGCTGCTGACATATCTGAGAAAATCCGAAAATTGTTCACTCCGTCCACGCTGAATGTTTTCTTCGAAAAAGCAGTATTGAGGATTCTCTCTTTTAACGTATAATCTGAAAAATTAAGCAAAATTGTACGGGGATATTTCTGATTATTGGGTTTGTGTGAAGGGACTCTGTGTGCCCTTGTAATTATTAAGTCACCTTGCAAGTCAGGTATGGCTTTCTTTAGGAGGGACTCTGACCATCTTACCACATCCTTATCTTCCAGGCCCTCGGAAATGCCCACTAGACATAAATTAGACCGCCTATTGTAATTTTCCAAGTCCTGCATTTTTTCCGCCAGTTGAGATTTCTCTCTAGTCGAAGCTTGAAGATCTTTCTGCAATGTTGTTAGGGTATCTTCTAGGCTAGAGATGCGAGTTTCAGCCCCCGACATCCTTGTAGGGAGACTTCCAAAACACTCCACCATTTTCGTTAGCCTATTATGCAGCTGTGATATTTCATGGGCTTGGAGATTTTGAAATCACTTAGTTCATGTAGTATAGTAGCAAGCATGACCTCAACAGAGTTCACTTTTGGGATGTTAGAGGATATGGGAAGTTCGTCTTCTTGAGACTCGTGTGGACATGTACCTTGCCCCGGGACCGCCAAGGCTGAAGGAGATGGTGAAAGATCGATATTCATAGGCGGTGCTTTTGTTGTAGAATTGGCCGTCTTTTCAGTTGTGATAGGGCTATGGTGTGGTTGAGATTGCAGATCATCGGAACCTGGAAGGGTCTGAGGTGAGGTCTGGGACAGATTTGGGCAGGGGGCCGGAGAAGCCTGGTTTTGGATAGATTCTGAAACGGTTATAGGGAGGGGCAGGCTGACACTTGGTACTGCCACCGGCGCCGTTCCTTCTGAGCCTGGCTCTAACCCCGCCAATGCCGCCGGCGCCGTTCCTTCTGAGCCTGGCTCTAACCCCGCCAATGGTGATGGTAGATTCGATGTACTCCTTTTTTCATTAGAGACCACTTGCTCCGCAGTACCGTTTGTGCACTTTTGACTTCTCTCTTCCCGCGTAGGTGTACTTGTAAACTGGCCCTGTTGAAGCAGCGGTTTAAAGAAGAGAGGATACTGCTTTGAGCTTGATTGACTGTCGACCCTTTTGGCTGAAGTTTTGGCGATGATAATAGCGTTGACCGTACTGTCCATCTTATGCGCCTTTTCCGCCTTATCGACTTTGTCTCCCCCATTTCGCTTGTCCTTTTCTCCAACCGCCAATAGACTCAACTCGGCTGAAAGCTCCGATAGTGTTTCCTCGTCTTCATTGTCCTCCTCTTCCTCTGAGTCCTCTTCTTCCGCTTCCTCAACCTGCTTGTTTAAAGTGCTGTACTTATTTTGTCTATATTTCTCTGCTGTTTACAGGGCTTTAAGCTTCAGAGCACTCATTTGTTACGTCTTTCTTCTGCCTTTTTTCTCACCGCCTTTGGCTGCGGGTAGAGGTATGGTCACTGGTGGTGATTTTAACAAATCCTTTGCTGAATACAATTTACCCTGCTTGCCTCTAGCTCTAGCCGCCATAGTTGCAAACAAGGACCAAAGGCAGCCGCGTGCGGAACACTGTCGATGGCAGAGTCAAGAGAATGGAAGAATAGTTCCTGTCAAGCCAAAAGCCCACTGCAGCGACGCGTTCCCACACAGCCAGTCGGCAGCCTCTCCCACAATGCCTGAAATGCCTGCACATCCAAATGCCAAACACCATGCAGGAAACACAGTCGGCGTCTAAGTGGCGTCCCAGGTGGCGTTCTAGATGGCGTCCTAGGAGGCGTCTGGTGAGGTACAACGAAGGTAGGAGGTAGGGCAAAAAAGAGCTGAAGAGGGGTAGATTATGGAAATAGTCTCTCTCTTCAGAGAGCTCACCTCAGTTCAGCCCACCTCTCAGCCCGGCTCGCAGCTCTGCCTGGCTCCATCACGTCGTGCTGTCTGCTAGAGTGTACTCCTGGTGCAACGATGGCGGGCACAGCACTTAACGCTGCGACCCTCTAGTCGCTCGAATCCTTCCAGTCCGCACAACGAGGAAGAGAAAAACGCTCTCCAAACAGCGCGTCTGCGGCAGCAGCCGGGCGTTTTAGGGCAATGGACGGCACCGTGCGCAGCAGTGCGCTGCGAGTATCTACAGCTCGAACTCGCTTCCGAGTCACACGCCCTCCATTTCCTCCGTGGCGAGGTGAATGTAGCAGGTGCTTAGCGCCGGAGGAGGTAGGTTAAACATAGAGCCTTGCAGTGAGGAGCTCCGTATCGGCAACAACGCTGGTCACCATCGTGGGCGGGACCCGAGCGAGGCAGGAAGCACAACGGCAACGTGCGTGGTCACGTCAGCCGTACATCTACTTGTAATACCTATGGTTTGTGTTCTTGTTAATAAAATCAATAAAAAGGTATATTTTTTTTAAAAAGAGTAGAGATTAGTGTTATTGTTGCAGATGCCAAGAGACTTACAGGAGAACCAGCGGTACATGAGGCACACTTTCCAGGTAAAACAAAGGATCAACATAGCGGAACACCAATCCCAGTGTTTCAAGTTGAAGGTATCTGACACGCCCAAAGAGAATGTGATGTTTTCACCTAAAATACAGGATAATAATTTTAATATTGATGTGCCCCACCAATTTGCTGGGAATATACCTCCTCTGCAAAAACACTGTCTTTTCAAAAAAATGGGATTTACTTACAAATAACTGAGGACAGATTAGAATAGAGCATTTACTGCTAATAATATGTTTTGTGAACTGTTTAGATACAGCCCTGACATTGAGAGTGACTTGGTCATTAATTTAGTGCCATTGACATTAGTCACTGAGCTCATACACTATACTGCAGCATTTTTCACAGGGCCAGTGCCTGAATGGTTTACCTAAATGGCAGACAAACATTTGTACTGGACAATGGAGTTGCTCAAGGACATATTGTATACAGGAAAAGAAGGGTGTGGCGTGAGCATTAAACTAAGCCCATAAGAAGAGAGATTATTTTAGTGCCAGCTTCAGAACAACACATGTCTATAGCTGAAGAAATACGTTTTACTCTAAACATTTGGAGCTCATGGTCAAACCCATTCAAGACTAACAAAAAACTATGGATACTACATTTCCATCATGACTTGTGTATGTATCAAGATATGATGAATGATGGTGTTACACTGCATTTTGATAAACTTGAAGGGAATATGGCTTCACAGATGACTAAAAAAACCAAGCATTTGCAATGCAATAGGTCTCGCATTAGGAAAGTTAGAGGTATTAGTATTCTACATGACAAATTTTTTATTTATGTTTTTGTTTTGAAAATAGCGAAATTAATAACTTTGTCATTTACAATGCCAATAGTGGTAACTTTTGCAAACGTGACACCTATAGCATTTTTAATGCAATATGTGTTGTATTTACATGACCTAGATGTATTAATATTAAAAATAACAATGGGTTGTATTTTTTAAATAATTAATACTTAAATAAAAGTTATTGTAAATTATAATGGCAATAGCTTAAACTTTTGCAAATAACTTTTTGGAAGATTATGTTCAGTGTTTTTTATTGTGATGAAAATCCAAGAACATAAGTGAAATATTAAATTTTTTTGTGATATTTGTAATAAAGTTTGAAAACATTGAGAGAACATATTAGAACCAGTTGTTGATTGGTTGCACACAGTGATGTTGTGGCGTTGAGTGATGCTGTGGCGTTGAGTGGTGCTGTGGCATTGAGTGCTGCTTTGGTGTTGAGGGGTGCTGTGGTGTTGAGGGGTGCTGTGGTGTTGAGGGGTGCTGTGGTGTTGAGGGGTACTGTGGCATTGAGTGGTGCTGTGGCGTTGAGTGGTGCTGTGGCATTGAGGGGTGCTGTGGCGTTGAGGGGTGCTGTGGCATTGAAGGGTGCTGTGGCATTGAGTGGTGGTGTGGCGTTGAGTGGTGCTGTCGTGTTGAGGGGTGCTGTGGCGTTGAGGGGTCCTGTGGTGTTGAGGGGTGCTGTGGCATTGAGTGGTGCTGTGGCATTGAGTGGTGCTGTGGCGTTCTGTGGCATTGAGGGGTGCTGTGGCGTTGAGGGGTGCTGTGGCGTTGATTGGTGCTGTGGCGTTGAGTGGTGCTGTGGCGTTGAGGAGTGCTGTGGCATTGAGGGGTGCTGTGGTGTTGAGGGGTGCTGTGGTGTTAAGGGGTGCTGTGGTGTTAAGGGGTGCTGTGGTGTTGATGGGTGCTGTGGTGTTGAGTGGTGCTGTGGTGGTGCTGAGTCGTGCTGAGTGATGATGTGGTGGTGCTGAGTGATAATGTGGTGGTGCTGAGTGATGCTGGGGTAGCGCTGAGTGATGATGTGGTGATGCTGAGTGGTGTTTTGGTGGTGCTAAGTGGTGCTTTGGTGGTGCTGAGTGATGCTGGGGTGGCGCTGAGTGGTGCTGTGGTGGCACTGAGTGATGCTGGGGTAGCGCTGAGTGATGATGTGGTGATGCTGAGTGGTGCTGTGGTGGTGCTGAGTGATGCTGGGTTGGCGCTGAGTGATGCTGGGGTGGTGCTGAGTGGTGCTGTGGTGGTGCTAAGTGGTGCTTTGGTGGTGCTGAGTGATGCTGGGGTGGCGCTGAGTGGTGCTGTGGTGGCACTGAGTGATGCTGGAGTGGCGCTGAGTGATGCTGTGGTGGCGCTGAGTGATGCTGTGGTGGTGCTGAGTTGTGCTGTGGTGATCCTGAGTGATAATGTGGAAGGGAAGGGAAGAAAGAAAGAAAGAAGGAAAGAAAGAAGGAAGAAGGTAGGAAGGAAAGAAAGAAAGGAATGAAAGGGAGGGAGGAAAGGGAGGGAGGAATGGAAGAAAGAAAAGGAAGGCAAGAAAGGATGGAAAGGAAGGGAAGGAAGGAAGGGAAGGAAGGAAAGAAAAGAAGGAAAGAAAAGAAGGAAAGAAAGGATGAATGGGAAGAAAGAAAGGATTCTAATTGCAAGTGTCAACATGAACAGGCTTGTTTTGAAGATGTAGTCCCCAAATTTGAGATTCCAAGACAGAGAGGGGCTGTGAAGGACGGAGAGGCGACAGGCAGAGGCCACGCGCGGTGGACATCAAAGGAAGGGTGGGAGGGGAAAAAAACGCATTAGCGAGCGAGAAAAGCCATAAACACCAGGGGGGCGGGGAAGCAGATTGCCTTCAAGCTTGTGAGGAAAACAAGAGGGTCTGTTGTGTGTACACGCGGAGTTTACGCCTGAATACATAACATTTCATGAACACACATGCCTTCCTAAGTGTAAACTATCCCGTCGACACCAAAGCAGCATCACAGGAAAAAATGATGCTGCAGTCATGTTTTTTCGGGATAGCTTTAAAGTCCATGCATTAAATACAAAATATAGCTGCCCGCGCGGGTTGACATCTGAGACGTGTCATCCGTCACAAACAACATTTCTGGGATTTAATTTGCAGCCATGCGGCCTTACTGACGCATTTTGTACGTGAAGCAGGTGCCAGGAATTAATATTTTACAAGTATGCGCATGAGGGAAAGATCACTGGTGAACGTGATCTGGGCCGGTGTCATACATGGATTGCATGTTCTAAAGCTGCCATAAACATGCACAGGATTCCTTCACATGCTCCAGCGGCCTGCTGTTCAAGAGTGCTATTTTAGAAGTAGATTGATGTCACACATAATGATTTCAACAGTTTTTTAAACACCACGCAGATTCCCTTCCACAAATGTGAGCGGAGACGTAGAGTCAGGGCACAAGTCCTAAAACAAGAGCGGATTTGGGGGGTGGGGGGATGAATGAGAGGGGAGCTGTGATGAGAGATGAGAAGTGGAGGCAAGGGTGGGGGGCAGAGAGGAGCGGATGAGGATCCTTTTGAAGTACGGCCTCGCGGCCGTGAAAGAACTGTAATTAGGGGGAGGAGAAGTGAGGCCGAGTGCGCTGGGGAAGCAACAGATGGCTTTGTGTGAAGCTCTCCGAGGCAGGCGGCTCGGCTTTTATTCAGAAAACGTTCCCGAAAAAAGCCAATGGACGAAATTCTGTCATTTATATTTCTTTAAAAAAATGCTTATAGACATGGTAATGATTGAATTGCATGAACTACTCCCCCAAAAAGCTCACTGAAGCACTTCCTTATGCACACATTTGGCATGAGCCTTACTGTAGGGCAAACGTTCCTGCAATGCTTGAATATTAATGGCGCGTATTTCCTGTAACTGCTCGTAAATCGCAGCCAGCACGTCTCCGTGCCATTAGTTTAAGGCTGCCCAATTTACCACTTTTCCAGTAAAATGCGTTTATAATGAGCTGAGAGCTTTATTTTAACTGCAGTCAAATAGGCTCTTATAATTTGCGCGTTCCTTGCAGACATCACAACCCCCGGGAGTGTGATTACAGCGGGGTATATGCATAGAGAGTGCCCGGTTGCAATGGGTCGACAACACTGGCTGTGCAAATGGAGGGACCGTGGCACGCGCTGCCAAGCACAACACGTCAGAATGAATAGCGGCACGGGAGACTGACGCTTCATTCCACCGTAAATTAGGCCCCTGTCGAGGAATGATATATCCCGTCGACACCAAAGCAGCATCACAGGAAACAATGATGCTGCAGTCATGTTTTTTCGGGATAGCTTTAAAGTCCATGCATCAAATACAAAATATAGCTGCCCGCGCGCGTTGACATCTGGGACGTGTCATCCATCACAAACAACATTACTGGGATTTAATTTGCAGCCATGCGGCCTTACTGACGCATTTTGCACGTGAAGCAGATGCCAGGAATTAATATTTTACAAGTATGCGCATGAGGGAAAGATCACTGGTGAACGTGATCTGGGTCGGTGTCATACATGGATTGCATGTTCTAAAGCTGCCATAAACATGCGCAGGATTCCTTCACATGCTCCAGCGGCCTGCTGTTCAAGAGTGCTATTTTAGAAGTAGATTGATGTCACACATTATGATTTCAACAGTTTTTAAACACCACGCAGATTCACTTCCACAAATTTGAGTGGAGACGTAGAGTCAGGGCACAAGTCCTAAAACAAGAGCGGATTTGGGGGGTGGGGGGATGAATGAGAGGGGAGCTGTGATGAGAGATGAGAAATGGAGGTGAGGGTGGGGAGCGGATGAGGATCCTTTTGAAGTACGGCCTCGCGGCCGTGAAAGAAGTGTAATTAGGGGGAGGAGAAGTGAGGCCGAGTGCGATGGGGAAGCAACAGTTGGCTTTGTGTGAAGCTCTCGGAGGCAGGCGGGTCGGAAAAGCGCGGTCACGAGAACACATGCACTCGTGGAAATCCGCTTTTTGAGAGACCTTAGTTTAACTCTTGGTTTCACCACAATAGACTCGTCCTATTCATTCCTGCGGAATGGAATAGGCCGAGACCTAAACAAGATTCTAGAACTAGTGAACTGAGAGGTTTGGGAAAAACAAAAAAATGCCATCCCTGTGAGAAGTTGGCCTGTTATATGCTGTCCACTATTCTAGTGGGCACCTTGCATCAGTCCAAACAACCCTTATTGATGTTAGGTTTAAGACAACCTTTATTGAAAGCTATCCTAGTGGTAGCTATGGAGAGCAGCCTTCAGGCTAAGTCTTAAAGGAGTGTAAAGCAGCTTGGTTTACCAGATTATAACCTCTTGAATGTCTAAATGAAAAGAGAACCACACAAAGTATATATATATAAAATATATGTATTTATTTCTAAACACTCTCTAGTATGAGATTACAGAGCAATTTACACAATTAAAATGCAATAGAGCATCAGTAATTAGAACAATACACACTGGGCCCCAGGGGGGAACCAAACCATTTATTAAGAAAGTGGTATAAGAACCACGACTTGACTAGACACATGGCCTAGAGCCTGGTCAATTGCTGGGACCACAAGGAACCAGCCAAAGTAGTGACACAGGGGGCCCACGGGGGATGTGTGCAGTGTGAGAACACAGCCGCTGGATGCTGTTAGCTTCTATGGGGAAAGTCGCAGTTGGAAATTTAAAGATTAAGGACACTTAGGAGAGGACTTTGAGCAAACCCCTTTAGACTTAAGGGGTTCTATGGCCCATACACATGGGAGCACTGTAGTACTCGTGTTACCTCACCCAGGGAAACCGGGTGCATAGTCTTTTGGTGTCGGGAATCGTCATTGATTTCAATGGCGATCTGCTGCAAAGTGCTGCTGACGTGGAGAAGAAAAGTGTCCAGTGTAATCCAAGCCTGGATCAAAGATGTGAGGAACCTGAAAGCAGAAGGGATAGAGTCTGGGTCACTTGCTAGTGACCAGGGGCACGATAGACGAATGCTCACCGATGTCAGGTGTTTCAGGTGAGATGAGGTGAAGCTTGACTCTGCAGCCACGAGGACCAGGAGGCGTCGATGATGACAAGGAGCTGGATTCGAGCTGTTCCACGAAGGATGTCAAGTGCTGTGGTTTCGGTGCCCGCGTTGAACAAACCATGGCAACAGCAACCCACGCAGGAAGAGAAAAGATGCTTCGGTGCGGACCAGCAAGGTCTGGGGGAATTCACCAAGTGGTGGAGAGTCAGGGCACATTTGGAGCAACCAGGGAAACCCAAGGAAAGTCAAAGTTACCTTCTCAGGGACCAGGGTTCGTGAAGGTACCTCAAGAGAAATCACAAGAAGTCGGCTCACGGAGCACTCGTGGAGTGGGGGCCAACAATCTTCAGTGGAAATGCTGCTCCGGGTCTTGGCTACAAGTAACCCAATGCACAGCCTCAAGGAACGTCGAGAAGCTGATGCAATTGCAAATGTGCACAGTGTCCAGGGGTTCTGGTTCCACGTTACCCACGAGGGCTACGGGTCTCAGCTTTGCTGGGGACTTGGGTCGGCCTCTGGGAAGTCTGGAAACCCACCTCCTATGTTACAAATTCTTCGGAGTCCGGCAGGAGCTTCGTAGATGCAAACCGGTCAGATGCATCTTTGGTGCCTGCCACCCAGGGGAGTAACTCCTTTAGTCCGAGGGAGATTATTCAGTCATCCAGCGTCGTGCAGATTGTCGAAGTTACAGGATTCAGTATCAGAGTTTTGTCCAGGTGTAATCTAAATTCCTGTAGTCGGGGGTTCCTACTTTATACCCAAGGAAGGGGTGGGACACACTCTGGGGACCCACCTATGGGAGGGTTTGGAAAGAGGTGTGGCTACACTCATTTCCTTTGTCCAGTTTCGCGCCAGAGCTGGGGCTGGTAGCCCCTGCAACCGGTTTGAACTGAGCTATGCACAGGGACACCAAATGTGCCTCCAATGCAGATTTCAAAGCACTCTTGGAGTGCACCCACCCAGCCCCAATACACTATAGTCTGTCTGGGAGGTGGTGACACCTCCCTGTGACAGGAAACCTATTCTCCAGGCCTCCCCTGTCGGAGTTTTGTCCAGCAGCAGGAGGCCAGACTCATGTCTGTGGCTGTGGCATGCATTTTGTGATGCCAGGGCACTTTTAGATTTTAGACTGGTTACGGGTGTACCGGTGTGTACAGGTCTTTTCCTCTAGAAGGGTGGAATCATACCTCCACCGCCAGGACTGACGGGGGGGGTATGATTCCAAAGTGTTTGACACCAAACACAACATGTTTCCTTGCAGCCATTCCAAAGATAGAATTTACAGCGAGGTTATAATGCACTTAAGAGTATATGGTCTGGCTGTATCACAGAACAACCCCAGAGAATAGATTCCGAAGGCTGCAGAGGGGCCCTGCACATGCATGGGTACCCTCTCACACAAAACCCAACACTCTGCCTTCAGAATTGATAAGGCCTGTCATAGGGGTGACTGAAGTTTATATGTGTAGTGATTTATGATAGATATAGGTAACCTATATCTAAGTAAGGGGTGCATATACCACCTTACCCAGGCTGCAGTAGCAGACCTGTGGTGTCATTTTGGAAGGCCTCTGGGGTACCTATGCCCCAAGGTACCGTATACTAGGGACTCATAAGGGTACCCCAGTGACCAAACTGGAGTGTACCTAAAGTACATGGAATCATTTTAGAAGAGAAACCTGATAGGCTGGGTACCTGAATAGCAGGTTCCCAGCCAAACTAAGTCAAAAACCATCACAACACCAGGAAAAAAGTGGGGGCAACCATGTAGTCAGATTCCACCTTCCTACAATTCCCTTAAAGAGATATTTGAAATAAGAGGATTGGTGAAAACATGCTCTCCAGATAAAGTGATTACCTTATGAACTTGTGCTTCCCTTGTTGCAGGGATTCTGCGGAGGCACAGCACTATGCTTGGGACCATAGAACATTAGTAGGCAGGGACTGAGTTATCCTACCACCTTAGTACCCTTGAGCCCGAGACCGACTAGCTATAGTGTCTCACCTACCCTCCTACTTACTCACAGAGGAACAAGTGATGAGACACCCCAGAACACAACACTCCGCCTCTCTCAGGAATCGCGGTGACGGGACACACCCTTTCGCTCTCACACTCATACTTATCCACAATAAGATCTGACACAGACACGAGTAACGTTTAAAATGTTTATTGTAACTATCATGCTCTAGTATGCAGTAAATTGAGATTCTTCACCTTGGACTTGCCAGGACTTAGTACCACAAGGCAAACACATGGTAAAGATGCTATGATTTTCCAGAGGACCCGTAAGGGGAAAAACAACATCAAGCTGATTTTTGGAGCAATCCAAAACAGAAAGTCTTCATGGTTTAAGGGACACTTACCCATAACAGAGTTGATAATAAAGGGGCTAATAACAAGCCTTCCACCCTGTGGAGCCTGCACAGGGGGCTCTACCCAAAGCGCAGATGGCAGAAAAGCACAGCAACAAACTGAATCAAGCGTCTATACAGGTGGGCTACTTGAGCATATAACAAACAGACATCTGCTACAGGAGCAGTGGCATACTATGGATATGGAGTAAAACCGGCGAACACAGGCCATGTGGTCCAATTAATACTTAAGAGGCCCATGGAAACAGAAGCAAGAGGATGGGGAAGTGCGCCATTAAAACAAATCTGGAGCTCCCAGGCCGTAAGAAGAAACTCAATGACTGCATAAGGGCAGGAAGCCACAGGAACATTGCCACAGTATATAAATGGAAAGTATTATCATTTGCATCAACAGCGGGAAACGTAACCCAGGAGTAAAAAACCTCGAAGCGGTGCTTAGGGCCCCCTTCAACTACAAATATAACAGGCGACCCCACACTGGGGACTCCAAGTTGCAACAAATGTTGAGTAACCTCTGCGTGGCAATGTGCCGGAAACGCAACGTGCTGAGCCATATGGAAAGGAAAAGGATTAAACCGGTAACACAATAGCGGGTATGAACTTTGTAAAATTCAAGCTTGAAAAACCGACAGTAATTTGATATTCCTATAAACTGAGGAGGCAAAGCCCCCACACCACGGACATCTCTGGGTAATGGTGCAGGGGATTGTGAACATGCACAAGCGCTACTTAGGGGTCTTCCCACTCCCTCACAGAGGAACAAGTGATTAAACACCCCAGAACACAACACTCCTGACTCTCAGGAATCGCAGTGACAGAACACACCCTTTGACTTTCACAATCCTACTTTTCCACAAAACGATCTGACAGAGACACAAGTAAATTAACATTTTTACTTTACCTATCATGCTCTAGAATGCAGTATATGTTCCACATTAAGTAAGAAAATGCCTAACACAAATACGGTCAACATACTAAGTAATCCATAAATCATAAATGGAGCGGTCATGATATTAAACAGGGTAAACTAACTCCCCTCCTCCCCTACTACATAAGTAAGGTGATTATATATCCGAATATCTCTGGGTGTTTGCAGCCGACCCTGTACATTAGCATGCATAGATGAAAGTTCTACATCTCAGGTGTAGTTGCGATCTCCTCATTAAATCTATCTCCAAGTGTGTATTGGCATGTCTGTGCATACGTATATGACAAAGAGTACTTGTTCCCAAACAACAGTTGCATTTGTAAGTTGTGTCTAGGACAATTAAATGAACAAGATGCAGGACTGCACCCTAAATGCCTGAGACAAAGGTACCAGAAATTGATGAACATCCGGCACCAGAAGTGCTGCACAACATACCAGAAAAGGGGGAGCCACGCTTAGGGCTCGTAAAAGTGTCAACTGACACTACTGAATGAAGTACACACCGAACTCCCCAAGAATGGTGATGGGCTGCACCTGCAGGAAAAATAGACTGAAGAGGACAATGCAAGGCATGTACGTGAAACTGCCCCTGAACAAAACGATTGTGGAGCAGGAGGAGAAGCAGATGACAGCACAGTGCATGCCTTTACATTACTGACTAAGGGACACTGTAGAAATATGCATTGCATAGTGCAAAACAATATTTGTTGGACACTTAGTTATGAGTATGCTGTCTGTAAATAGACCACCGACAGATATCACTGTGCTACAGGAAGTAGTATGAATTTAATACTAGGATATCATTTTGTCCATGTTAATAACAATGATCTCATCAGATTGTATCAATGTGACAATATATGAATTTCACCTCAGCACTGTCTAATGCCCCCCAAAGATATGTAACTGTTTCTTTCATATATATATTTTTGGTTTTACACTACTGTAGGATAGGACTATCCTAAAGGGGGAATTGTGGGGGAAAATATATGATATACGATAGCTAGATAGAGATATATATTTGCAAATGTATGCACTACAAAGAAATCATGCTTAGATATATCGGACTGTAACAAGTTGCCCGGAGTTGCAGAGGCTTCCAGATCTGACCTTGCCTGGACAAGCTTCAACAGCTGTTCAAAATGTACTTAGAGGTCACTTTGCTTTGCCTGACATCCATGTTAGTGTTCTCATCATTTTGCTCACTGTATGCCTATATTATAATTAGCACAGTGTATAATTGGCAGAGGGTCTAGCTCATATTTCTCTGCTGCCCATATTTAGCATCTTGTATGTCTGTCTTATAATTGGCATGGTGCTGATCTTGTATTTCCCTGTTACCCGTGTTCGGCACAATGTTTTTTTCCAGTTCCACTGAAGTTGCATTACTGTTTGTATTTATGGCCCACAAACCAGCCAAGCAGGGAAGAAGCAGACTAAGAGCATCTCCTGTGCACAGATGCCCTTGTTGCTTGCCAGCAAAAAAGCATGTATAAAGACAAATACATTTCATTTGTCCCTGAGCAAACTGCAGTGTTCTGTATGTTTCTTTCATTGCTCCTGGGAGTGTGTAACATTATTTTTTTCCCTAACATGAGAAGAGGTCAGGGAGAGGTTCACTCTTTGCTTCCTGATCCTCATCTGTGACCATAAACATGATAATTTCAGCCTGGTCATTATAGGGTTTAAGGCCGTTCATATGGATGACCCTCTTGGGGTTTCTGCAAGTGCCAAGGTCCACTAAGAAAATATCCTTCCCTTTTCTCTCAAGGATAGGGTAGGGCCCAGTCCATTTGTCCTGGAGGGCCCTAGGAGCCACAGGCTCCAATATCCATACTTTCAGAGTTCTGGTAATACCAGAGATTTTGGAGCTCTTGGCTGTCCTCTGGTGTTTATTTGCTTTTTCCATGTACTCAGCCATCTGGACCAAAGACCAAGCACATAATCAACAATATCCTGCTTAGGTTCTTTGAGCGGCCTCTCCCACCCTTCCTTCACTAGACACAATGGTCCCCTTACAGGGTGTCCAAACAAAAGTTCACAGGGGGGTACCCTACTCCCTTTTGGGGCAAATCTCTGTAAGCAAAAAGAAGGCATGGTAGTAATACATCGCATCTCCTTCTGAGCTTTTCAAGCAGTCCACTAATCATACCTTTCATAGTCTTGTTAAAGATTTGAACAAGCCCATTTGTTTGCGGATGGTATGGGGTAGTGAACTTATAAGTCATTCCACACTCAGTCCACATGTTTTAAGTATGCAGATATGGAGTGTGTACCTCTGTCTGATACCACCTCCTTTGGAAACCCAACCCTGGTAATAATACCAAATATGGCTTTAGCCACTGCAGGAGCAGTGGTTGTCTTCGGGGGAATTGCCCCAGGATCCTAATGGCATGATCCACCTACACCAGTATAAATAGGTTTCCTGATGCTGACTGACGGTCAAGAGAACCAACAATGCCAATCCCAACCCACTTGAGGGATACCCTAACCACTGAAAGAGGCATTAAGGGGGCCTTGAGGTGGCTACCTGTCTTGCAACTGAATCGACAGGTGGCACAAGAGTTACAAAACTCCTTCAACTTCTGGGACATTCCTGGCTAGTAGAAGTGATTCAACAACCTACTCCACATTTGGGTCTGGTCAAGATGCCCAGCTAGGAGAATGTCATGGGCCAATGTCTAAACTTCTGAGGTACTACTACTGTCCTGGTGGCCCCATGTTTGGAGTCTCTGGCCTTAGTGTAAAGGAGCCCTTCCTCTCAATTGGTCCTGTGGGAACCACTGACACTTCCCTTTTCCTGATCAGCAGCTTGCTGCCTCAGGCTTTTAAGAGTGGGACAGGGTCTCTGCCCCCATCACAGATCTTCCCTGGATGGTTACCCTGGGCCCAAAAGCTCTACCATGTTAGGCTCAGCTCCTGGGGCTCAGTTCCCCCAGGAGTTGACAAGTCTTCTCACTGAGGGGAGGGGACTTGATCTGGTGTCTGAATAGAAGTTGGTTTCCTAGACTTCTTGCCCTTTATCTTGGAAGGCTGGTCCATAAGTTCAGGCTCCAACATTTTCTTCACTCTGGGTTTTACCATGTGGTCTTGTTTTTACACAAACCCATTAAGGTAGACCCAGCATGGGTGCAAGGGTTTCTTTTTTACCTCAGTGCATGTGGAGGACTCCAAATCATTGCCAAGCAGACACTGTACAGGAATTGTAGATGATACCACCACCCTTTTGTGACCAGTAATCCATCCCCATTATAAGGACACCAACACCATTGCAAGTACCTTAGCCTGATTATCACCATTGAGGACAGTGTAAGTCTCTCCAAGCAAGTACTGGCCTGAGGACACCAGTTGAGAGCTTCAACCTTAACCCCATTTATACGTGGCAGTTGTCTGTATTTTTCCATATTACTGAGCCAGGCAGCCAGCGTTACAATGCCCACTCTACCCTCTCTGACTAGTGTTGCCTCAGGACGCTCTCTGACGTAGTCTGGGCCCGTCTGGAGACTTACCAATGAATTTACTGCATGTGTACTAGAGGCATTTTTTTTTTGTTTTTACAGCCAGGGTCTCCAGTATGGTGTCCAAGAGCATTGCAATCATGACAGCAAGCCTTTTTGGGATCTCAATTTTTACATGGGTACACACCCTTAGACTGTGAAGAATTTCTGGGCCCACCCTCCTGTCCAGGTTCTTGGGGCCCTTCGGAAGACTCATTTTTATTTTTATCTTTTTGATCCCCATCTTTCCCTTGGGTGGTCTTTTTGGCCTCTTTTTTGTGGACACCCTGTAGTGTCCTTGTCTGAGGACTTGCTTGCTGTCATGATGCCATTCCATGGCTCATGCACTGTACTGTTGTTCTAATATAGAATCACTTTATCTTAGAATGTTTGGTCTCAAACTCGGAGTCAGTTTCCCCTGCACTCTGGAGGATGAGGTCTCTTTTGCATTGAAGTGACTTTAAATATTTTGGACCACGACCCTGCTGGCTTGCTGTTTATTCCTGCGACCCCTCTTCACACCCCCACCAGGGGCAGTTTTGGTTATCCTTGTTTTGATCCAGTAGTCTGCCTTCTTCCCCAACTGTTGAGGATAAAGTGGACCTA
The DNA here is from genome assembly GCF_964261635.1 of Lissotriton helveticus. Lineage (NCBI taxonomy): Eukaryota > Metazoa > Chordata > Amphibia > Caudata > Salamandridae > Lissotriton > Lissotriton helveticus. The sequence goes on along the minus strand of NC_136071.1, from coordinate 338,980,485 downwards.
GGTCTACCAGATGCTGATGTAACTTTCATTGTAAGAATTACTTAGTAGATGCTCTTTCATTAATAAATTGTAAAGCTCAACATAGTCATGCACATTGTTACCTGTTAACTGACCACCTAGTGTTTTCACTAAAAAGTACACAAATTTAACCCAGGACTGACGCTGGGTTTTGAGAGTCTCCCAGAACTTTTTCCTGTATTTTTCAGTGGTGAGTCCAAAGCCCTCAATCAGGGTACCCTTCATGATGTCATAAGACTCAGTATCATCCTCATTCAATGTCAGGAGTCTATCCCTGCATTTACCAGAGAAAAGTTCTCACAAGAGAAAGCCCCAGTGCCTTTTGGCTATCCTTCTGCTAATGCAGGCTCTCTCAAAAGCAGTAAACCATTGGGGATGTCATCACCATCTGCAAATTTAGGGACAACTTTTAGGGCCAAAGAACTCCTCTCTCTCCATAAGATATTCTGATATTGTTGCCCCCGGAGCTAGCTCTTAGACCCATCTCTTTTCTCTGTTTTTCTGTGTACAGAAGTTGAGCTTCCAAGTTTAAACTCAAAGCCAATCTTTCTAGGCCAAGCTCCTCCTTCTGGGGTGGGGGGGATGCCCTTCCTCTTCTGAGACCGGGGTTTTAACCATCTCCTCAGCATTTCCTTCTCATGTATGATTCTCCTGGGAATCATTTTCATCCGCTAGATGATCTCTCTCATGTTCTGCTAAAAGCTTCATAAGCTTTTCTTTGATAGCCTAATTTCCAGTTTTAATACATAACCCCTATAAAAGGCCCATAACTGGGAGTATGACAACTTCCTTTGTGGTGTCAGGTCGTGCTCCTGAGCTTGATCCTGTGGGCTATCCATTATTGCACTAAAGTTGGGACCTTTTTGTAAAGTTTACAAAACCTTAACACTTTTCTTTTGTCCTAACTAGAATAATATTTTTAATTTTAACAACTGAGTACAGGAACTTAACCAAGGCTCCAACAGTTAATTTTAAAATTTAGAAAAATAGACAAGTCGAAAAATACAATTGACTAAAGACAATTTCTTGATTTATTTGGGTGGCCACTTATTGACAGAGTGGTATCAGCAAATGGAAAGTTGTAGAACCCACCAAGGATCCACTAGTGTAGGAAGCTGTCTCTCTATATAGTGCACTAAATGAACACTATGCAGAGGGTCTAGTGAGACCCAGATTGTTATACAGAGGCAAAAGTAGATAATACTAACACTCTATTTGTGGTAATGTGGGTGAGCAGTTAGGCTTAACAGAGGGTAGTGCTAAGCATTTGTTGTACTCACAGAGGCAATAAATGATACACACACTCAAGCATAAGTCCGAGACCAATTTATAAAAATAACACCAATTTTTAGATCATTTTTCAAACCAAGAACTTCGTTCTACAGTAAGTACTTTCTTGAGATATGAATTTTTCAAGTTCACAAAATAAATCACTTTGTGTGCAATTGTGCACCATTGAAGTCAATAAGAGAAAATAGAATAATGTATATAAAATCATACAGTTTGATTTTGAGGTTCATCTTCGGGGTTTAGGCAGGTAGCAAGAACATGTCCAATATTCCACCAGCGTATTCTCGGGAGCGTCCTTGATCCATCTGGGAGCAGGGTGCTGAGGTCATTGGTAGTCGGTGCGCTATGAAGAAGGGGGCCACCTGAAACCACACTGCACAAGGGGACCTAAAGGTAAGTCCAAGGGATCCCACTCAAGGGAGCAGGTCACAAGGGCCTCTGGACCACGGGAGCATGGCTAGTTCATCGGAACCCAGGCTGGGTGGGCTGGATGCAGAGCAGATAGGTCAGCCAGGTGGCACACGTCAAGAAGTCCTCAAGTTCAGGAGCAGGCAGCTTGAAGAGGTGGTTCCGGGACAGCTGGGCCACTCACAAAGTGGGTCTCAACATCCCTTGATGGGTGCTTGCTTCCTGGGCAGTTGGAGTCTGAATTGGACTCTTCGTCTCAGGGAATGCTTCAGAAGGTCCGGTACCCCGGGTATTGGTGTGACACAGCTCCGGTAGGTACTGGCGTTTTCAAACTTGGTGAGGAGACAGATCTGACCATCCGGAGCTGGTGTACCACTTTTGGATTGAGTGCTACATTCGAGTCACCAGGGAGCAGCAAGTTGGTGAAACCAGAATCTGCGTTTCAGAGCCTGCGGCTGGAGGAGCTCCGTGGTTCTTGGAGACCTCACATTAGTAGGACGAGACATTACACCACAATTGTCGAGCCCTTACGGCAGCAGGCAGGGCTTGGCTCTAATTTTCTACAGCAGGGCTTCAATCCTTAGGTCAGCAGAACTTTGTCCTTTTCTTCTCTGTGCCCATCAAATCTAAGTTGCAAGGTTCAGGGATGCCACATAAATACTACATTTAGGGGTGTTAAGGGGGAAACACTTAGTAGCCAATAGGCTACCTACCTTTAGTGTGTCTACACCCTCCAAGAGACCCCTTACTGTGGGATGGGGCACTACCCAGACCCTAATTGGCTAATTCCCTCTCAAACCAAGATGGAGGGAAATGAAAAGTGGGCTCCACATTACCTTTTCCACCTTAGGCGGCTGAATGAGGACCCATCTCCTAATTTACCCAATTTTCCTGCCTGTCCTCCCACCAAATGTGAAGCAGGAAAGGGGATAGGCATCCTCCACTATCTGGAGATGCCTGGGTTGCAATTTAAAGGTGGCAACACCTTTGAAGCATCCCGCCTTGGAAGGCCATCCTGCCCTGGGGGAGGTGTGAAGCATTCTGCCCCCAGTAGGCTTTGTTCCTGGCCTCTGAGAAACATGTCTGGTGGTGGCAGTCCGGCTAAGACTATTCAGAGACCACAGCAGTGCTTATTAGGTTGTCAGGGGACGCTCTATATGGTCTCCTGTGTGCATTTGTTTAATAAATCCAACACTGACAGTGAGGATGTATTAAGATGAGATGTTTGGTACCAAACATCTTAAGGTACAGTGAAGTCACCATGGAGCTAGGGAACTTATAATGACAAGTATCCAGCCAATGCACTCTCTGGCTTCCCTGTGCACTTACAGTAGCCAAGAATGGCTTAAATATTGCAGGGTCACAACCGGCACATGCAGATATGTCCACACATGGGATATAGTGCACCCTGCCTTAGGGCTGTAAGGCCTGCAGTAGGAGTCACTTACCTATACCTCATGCAGTGTATGGGGGCATGGCACACAGGGCTGTGTCTACTCTTCAGTTGTCTCTGCACCAGGACAAGCAACCTGCAATGGCAGCTTGCATAGTCTTGGTGAGGGGTCCCTAGGGGGCATAATTTGTGTTCCTGCCTAAGTGGACCCTCTACAGTGCCAATGCCCTAGATACCAGGGTACCATTTACTAGTGGTGGCTGAAGTTGTGCCAATCGTAGTACAGTTTTAAGAAAGAGATCTGGCACTGGGAACCTGGTTGGCACGGGCTCAGAGCACTTTCAATTCGAAATCACATCATACACCAGGCAAACAGTGAGGCACTTTCCTACAGGAAAGGAGACAGACAGAACGCCTACGTCCTACCAGTCAAGTTGATTTACACCAGTCAAGGGCAGTGTGTTTAATCCCGGCATCCTGTAACATGTCCATCAGAAGGCCATGGGACTCCAAATCCAATGCTGCTGACAGATCTAAGAGAACCAGCGTAGATGGTTCAGGCTGGTCCAAAGGCATTCAAAGATCACCCACCACAATCCGCACAGCGGTTTCAGTACTATGTAGGGGACAAAAGCCCGACTGAACAATGTCCAGAACATTGCCATCTCGCCATTAACAATCCATCATGTACTTTTCTGAGTTCATAACTGTGAACAAAAGCAACAATATAGCATGGTAGTTGGAGAGCACTGAAGGATCAGCATTGTTTTAAAAAAAAAAATATTTAAAAAGAGGGACAAACCCATTTTCCAAGCAGTAGTAACCTAGCCTTAGGCAAGTGATCTCTTGCATATCTTCCTCAACCGGGTTGAAGGGGGGGGAGAGTGACATAGTGGGGGCCCATATTTCAATGTCACTGAGATGGTGGAAAACTGTTTCTTACATTGGTGTCCAGTGGTCTAGAATCATAGCCTAAATAAAGGTGGTGGGACTCGGGGTCTTCTACTGTGTCCCTATATCTGCGCCCAGAGTGGGCATTAGAGGTTTGGACTGGCTAGTATCTTTCTGACTCAACTGCATCAACAACTTCCCTTATCTTGATCTCAAAAAGGTATGACAGCTTATCCGTGAGCTCTTGTGTAAGGTAGTATTATATACACACTTAGCAGCTGAATTACAGATGGCCATCTATGCAGTTTCAGACGACCTGCAAACACACTTCAAGGAGCTGACTGGAGATGGTCACACAGCCACAAAGCAGGTAATCAAGTCTGGACTAAGTACTCCAGATTCATGAAGAGCCATGGAAACATCCATCTCATTAAGTTGTCAAGTCTGGTTAAGAAATTCAAGATTTTCACTAGACTCACAGATCTCACTATTGGACCTTCTGTTCAGCGTATCTCAGCTCATTGGTACCATAGCAGATTCTGCAATGGAGATATTTCACAACAGTAAAGTCATGGCCAGATCCCTTGGTCTCTAAGCGCAACCCAGAGACAATCAACAGTTTCAGAAGTTACATGGCTCCAACCGGGACTTTTCATTTCAACTCTGTCAATATTTTGCTGCTTAGCAGCAGCAGTCAAATCTCCTCTGCAAGCAGTATAGAGCATGAAGCAAGGGCCGATCACAAGCTATCCCGCTCCCTAACTCCACTTCTTCCCAACCTACCACAGGGAAGAAACCCTAGTTCCACCTTATATGAACAAGCGCAACACATTGGAGGATGGGTATCCTCCTTTCCACAAACTTGGAGGGCCATAGAATCAGACTTCTGATCCTTGCAAATTGCGGAGAGGGTTGTGCCCTACCCTTCCAGCAAACCACCCCGGCTAGATATGATCACACCAGACAGTCTGCAGGTCCTCCGACAAGAGCTTCAGTCCTTGCTCCTGAAGAGAGCAGTGGAGTTGGGTTCAGAGCAGGAACTGGACCAGAGTTCTTACTTCCGGTACTTACTGATCCCCCAAAAGGATGATAGCCTCCGTCCGATCATAGACCTCAAGATTCTGAACTGTGCTCTCAATAAGAAAAAGTTCAAAATAATGTTCCTAGCTTGGATTCCACTTGCACTGGAAGCAAATGTCTGGGTAGTTTCTGTCGACCCGTAGAATGCCTATTTCCACATCCCTATCTAGCAGTCACATAGAAAGTAACTACTCTTCATTGTCAGGTCGGCGCACTACCAGCTTGTGGTCCTTCCGTTTGGCCTCACTTCCGCTCCTGGAGTCATTATGAAGGTGATGATGATGGTTGCAGCCTACCTGAAAGGGGTGGGAATACTGGTATTCTCTTACCTGGATGACTGGCTCATCAAAGCTAGCTCTCTAGAGATGGTGTCTTGCCACTTGCAGGCAAAATCCATGCTGTTGTTCGTCCCGGGCTTTTCGATCAAGAAACCCAAATCTCGCCCGGTGTTTTCACAGCACATTCTGTTCATAGAGGTAGTTTAAGACACTACATTCAGTCAAGACTCACTGCTCCCCAGAGTGTTCTGGATATTTAGGCTGAGTCAGATGTTCCTGACCATCGTATGCCTGCTCGGTCTGCTAGGCTCTTGCATTCGGTTAGTCACCTATGCTTGCTGGCACATGAGGGCATTTGTGAAAAGCTGGCCTGGTATATGATGTCCACTAATGTAAGTGATACGCAAACAAATGATGGAGAGAATGCTGAATATATCATGCATTCACCCCCAGTCAAGAGATCGGAGTTAAATCTATCGTTCTTTTGCTCACCATGCCACCCCAGTTTAGACCGATCAATCGCGGCATATTCCTTCATAGAGGCATTCCAAGCCATAGATATCAGTGTCTTCCGTAAACCCCTATTTTCTGCCCTCTTAAATTCAGCCCCTTCCACCTTACCTCACCTAATCATTTCCGCATGCCAGTCCTGTAGAGATGGCGTTCTATTGGCTTTCCATCGTGTTTTAATGGTCCTCTTGGCTAATTGAAGCGCCAGATTAGCAAACTTAACTAGTGGGTCGCCCTTCTTCCCTCGTGGGCCCAGTCCTAATATACAGTATTCCAGTGAGTCATTATTTCGCATTGCGGCAATATCCTCCAGTATTTTGCACACAGACGCCCAGTAGTGTCCTAATCTCGGGCAATCCAATATCATGTGTATTAGGCCTGCGTCAGGGGAGTGGCAGCGCGGGCATACATCCCCCGTACCTGGGAACATGGTGCTTAGTCTGCGTGGGGTCAAGTAAGCTCTAAGCACCACCATCAGTTGGATACATTTAAATTTGGAATTAGGAGACATTTTTTTGGGAAACTCCAGTATGATGCCTCATTCCTCATCTGTAAGTGCGCGCCCCACATCCCTGTCCCATTTGTCACGGAGCGGCCGCAACGATACTGCTGCTACTGTACGGAGCCCTTGGTATAGCCACTTTGCCAGATGTGCTCCGTTTCCCATTAGGTATTGCATTGTGAGTAGCGTGTGTGTATCCGGTTCATTACTCCCTTGAGCCCAAGTCTCCGGTATAAATCTAGAGATACTAGCATGTAATAGGAATAATCTGTTTGGTGCCCCATGTTCACGTATAAAGGCCTCATGTGACATTAGGGTGCCCTCCGAGAAGAACGCCCCAATCGTAGTAATCCCCGTGTCAGTCCAGGCCAATAATTGTCAATTAGTAACTACACCCGATTGTGTGGGAATCCCTAGCAGCGGAATAGTAGGCGCATATGGTATCAACTGTTTCGTCTATCTGAGAGCCCTTCTCCAATATATTCTTGCTATCCTTAACAGATAGGGTGTTGATGTTGGCATCTTAGCCCTGTGCAGTAAGAGCCTGTGTAGGTCTCCGCGTTCCCACTCCTGGCGTGTCATCTAGTTCTTGTAAGTTACGACCCACCACCCAGTACGCCAGCCACTGCAGCTGGCTAGCATAACAGTACACCTTCCAGTCTGGTACCCCAGACCTTCCTGTTTCGTACTCAGTTGTAATTTCATGAGTCCGATAGGTCTGCGACCCGTGCCCCAGATCAAGGCTATCACTAAGGAATTCAACAATTTAAAAACCCCAGCTGGCACAAGTATAGGCAGATTCGTGAAATAATAAAGCAATCTCTGGAGCATCACCATCTTAGTTATGGCAACCCGTTCTGCCGTGGTTAGAGGCAGAGAGGTTCAAAACTGAATTTGGGCTTGAGAGCAGTCACCGCATGGATTTGGTTGCCGTCCAGCAAATCTGTTGTGTCCCTGTAGATCTGAATTCCCAAATACCGAAAGGTAACCAGTGCTATGTTAAATGTCCAATGCCCAAAGTTCAACCGACCAGTACGTGTGTGATCAACAAAAAAATAGACATAAGATTTACTGGCATTTATCGATAGACCGGTTAACTCCTTGAAAAGAGCAAAAGTTGAGGGCAGAGGTTCAAGATCCTCATCCATATCATTGATATATAGAATGAGGTTGTCTGCATAGGCAGAAACAATATGTGTCGTGCTTCCCCTCAATATTCCTTTGTATCCCATGAGGGACCGATGTCTATGCAGAAGGGGTTCCAGCGCTAATATAAACAATAATGACGATAGCAGGCAGCCCTGCCTCGTACCCCTAGCTACACTGTATTGTTGCGAAATATACGATCCCGTACGTGCTTGCGCCGTGGCCTTTGTATATAGCAAACGCACCCAATTAACACACCCCACTGGTATTCCAAACCTAGAAAGGGTGTAGAACATATAACCCCAGTGCAGCGAGTCAAATGCCTGCCGCAAATCAAGTGAAATGCAACCCTTCTTCTTGTCCGTGTCGTGGGTATTGGTCATGATGTGATGTAATCTTCTAATGTTAAGCGCCGTACTCCTACCTGGCACAATGCCACATTGATCAGTATGTATCAATTGCAGGATAAACTGACAGTCTGCAGGCCAACAATTTACTCAATATTTTATAGTCAGAATTTAGCAGCAACAGGGGCCTATATCCCGAGATGTCAGAACCCTCTTGCCCGGGATTCAATAGTGAAACCACGGTTGCTTGCAATGTAGTGGTGGGGAGCATACCCATGTTCAGTGATGACTGATAGAGGCATTGTAAGTGGGGTACCAGCAGATCAGGGTATAAAGCATAAAACTCAACAGGTAGGCCATCGTTTCCAGTGGTTTTATTGCGTGGCAGAGCTTTAATCGCCTGTTTGATTTCCATACTGGTCACCGGTTCCGCCAGTACCTTGCTGTGTTGCTGTATGAGCTGTGGAACCTGTAAACCGTAAACAAAAAAAACTCCTAATCTGTATCACTATGATCTATTGGTTGTCTGTACAAGTGTTCATGATAACTTCTAAATGGAGTGTTAATTTCCATTTCAGTGTTAACTATATTACCCTCACGTGTCCGAATCTCCAAAATAGGGGATGGTGGGAGGCATTCTTAACCAGCTTTGCTTGCAGGGACCCCGCTCTATCCGCCTGGGTATGTTGTTTCTGCGTATAAAATCGATAGTCCACTATGCGCAGTTCCTCCAGAAGCTCCGCACAGTGTATATTGGCCTCCTGTAACTGTGTCTGTTGCGTATCTGTTCTTGCAGCTTCCCTTTCTAATGTGTACAGTCTGCCTTCAAGGTCGTTGATTCGATCAATAAGGGCGAGCCGAACTCCCGCCTTCGTGCTATTCGCTACTCCTCTTAGAACGGTTTCGAAGGCGTCCCATTCCAATTGATGCGTACTAGCAGTCCCTCTATTTTTGGAGAAATAGTTTACAATAGCATCAGATAGTGTGCTACGGAAAACTTGGTCCTCCAGCATCAGAGGCTGTGGCTTCTAGGTCGGTATCGGGGTCGGGATTTTGCCTCACTGGAGCGTCAATTCCACCGGGTTATGATCCGATAGTGTCTCAGCCCATCTCTTGGAGTGCCTCTGCTTGTTTTTTACATCAGTTGCATGCAATGAAGGGTGCGATCTATCTAGATCTAATACTGCATTGAAATCCCCTCCCAACACCCAAGGATATTCAGTCCAATCCCCTAATGCCATATTAAGGGTTTCCAAATATCTATCCTGGTCAGTGTTCGGGCATAGACACTCCCAATAACTATGTGTGCCCCATCCAATAAGCCATGGATCAATACATATCTACCATGTATGTCTACTTTCTGTTCTAGTAGCCTCTTGTAAATGCTGAAAAGGACGTGAAAAATTGTCCCCTCCATTTCCGCTGTAACTTAAGCGCTCCATCGTGATTAAGGTGAGTTTCCTGTTGGAAAGCTACGTTAATTTTCCTTCTGTTCAATTTCGCTAGTATTCGGTGCCTTTTGTGGACCGATCCCATTGCCGCACATTCCAGGTACAGTATGCATATTTATTAAGTAACTTAATCAGCAGTCAAAAAATACGTACGCTGTAGAGCATGTGAACTACTATGCCTATCTGGTAGCATATGTAGAAAGGCCGAGCATGTATAACTATCTAAACTCCCCAATACCAGGTTCCCCCGGAAAACAACAGAGGACCAAACTGAAAAGAAACATTCAACCTCAACTTTAAACAAGAAATGCCATAGTGTAGTCGCTAAGGGGGAGGGGGTTACAACTGGCCCTCGCCATACAGACATTACTCTGCACGCAATATAAATGAAGGTAATATGTCAATACAATCCCCCTTTACAGTTATCATCAACCAGACCTTCTAGACATGTCAGTCAGTATGGAAAATACTACATTGTGTCATATACGTTACCAATCCCGGCAAGCCCTGTATTACAACTCTAGTATTATCTTGCAATCTGTGCAGTGATTGACGGGAACAGTGTCAAACTAGTCTCGGAGTCGAGATCACCGCATTCTGGGCATCGTATATGCAAATCAGTCTTGACCCTGTGCCTCATAGGAACAGTCCAGACTGAAATGCCAAGCCAGGTCCTCCCTGGACCAGAAACAAGCATCCTGGGACCGGTTTCTGGGAATTAGCCTTCATCAGTCAGACTAGCTTGAATCCAGTGGCACAGTGAGTAAAGGACCCACGTCTGGGCATACCGATCCCAATTAGGTTGAAAAGTGCTACACAAACAAATGGACGGAATGCTGAATAAATCATGCACTCACCCCAGATAAGAGATCTTGTATATGGTTGGCTCTAAACTAGGGTGGCATGGTGAGCAAACACAATGGATTTAACCCAGATCTCTTGACTGGGGGGTGAATGTATGATTTATTCAGCATTCCGTCCATTTGTTTGCGTAGCACTAATGTAAGTGGGCACCCTGCATCAGTCAGGGCCGACTTCAGGGCGGTGCGACCGGTACTGTCTTTGGGTGGGACGTCGTATTTGGACGTATTGTGTGGTTTTGAAAGCACCTGATGCCGCATTCCTGGCCTCCAGAAATTTACAGGCAACAATATAAATGTCAAGATGAGGTTTGTATAGTGGAAATTTTGACTCGTAAGGTAGTGCAGAGGGTTATTAAGCCTGCTGCAAAGAACGTGCACCATTCAGTTCCCAAAGCACATATAATACAAATAGGTCAGTGGGTTACTGTTATTTTTCCAGAGAGATACTTTTGTGACATGCAGTTTATAAATTATAATCCTAAAATAGTACAGTGAGCTATTAACTGTCACCAAAGAGTTGCATAAAAACTGCAATGCATAGATTAGAGTGTTATGATTTTATTTATTATATTTCATTATCCTAATGTTGGAAAAAGAGTTAATTTGGATAGAAATCAATTCTGATTATTAAAAAGAACCCCCAACAATGGTGTTAAATTTTAAACTCCGAGTTTGTGCTTCCCCACACCAAGCACTATTAAACTTTACTGTCTACCACAATGGATGACGTGATGCCAGTACCTTGTAGTCCTCTGTCTTATGTAACATTTCCTATACACTAATCTACACACCTACGATTGATTGTCTCTGTGTAGTATTTGTGATATAAAGTGCTCTGACACCCTACACTAATATGAGTGTCAACAGCGATATAAAACGAATTGAACGCATCGGAGAGAAAGTGGTTATGGAGACTTGAGGGGCACTGCTAAAGGGTGGTAGTGAGGGAATCCATAAAGGAGGTGGTTATTGGGGGGTGCCAACAAACATTGTCACATAGGGCGCCACCAGCGCTAAAGCCGGCCCTAAGTCCAGAAAACCCTTATGGTGATTTAAGAGGTATTAGACAACCTTAGAAAGCTTTCTAAGTGGTAGCTGTGGAGAGCAGCCTTCAGGCTTAGTCCAGAAGGAGTGTAAAGCAGCTTGCTTTACCAGAATGCAATTTTATAGTATAGATTAGGTGAAAAAGAACCACAGAAGGTATTTATAAAAATATGTATCTATTATATAATACTCTCCAACACATTTAGATATCTCCTACCTGGAGATAAACACCATGCACACAATACTTTGCAAAGAAATACAGTAAACTGCACAGAATAAACAGTGGATCCCAGGGGGGGACCAAACCATATACTAAGAAAGTGGTATAAGAACCATGACTCGGATCAAGACAATATCGAGAGGACGTAGAACCACCCAAGGTGAGTAGATAGGGACCCCTTGGAGAGCGTGTGCAGTGTGGGAACACAGCTATGTGCTCTGTACAACTCTAAGTGTAAGTCGCGGTTGGAATTTTAAAGATTAAGGACCCTTCCCAGTGGAACCTGAAGAAACCCTGTGAAAGACAGTAGGTTGGAGAGTCACCCCACCCGTGGATACCCTAGTTCGCACGTTACCTACACCAGGGAAGCCGAATGCATAGGTGTGAAGTGGTGTCGGAAACTGACGTTGAACCCAATGGAGGACTTCAGGAAAGTGCCACTGCTGTAGAAGGAGAGAGTGTCCGGTGGAATCCGAAGGCGGATTCTAGTTAGAGGTACCTGCAAGGAGAGCAGACAGAGTCTAGGTCACTCAGGAGTGACCAGGAGATCTGGAAGACGAATGCCCTCCAATGTTGGGAGTTGCAGGAGAGTTGACGCGGACCTTCACTCTGCAGCTGTGAGGACAAGGTGATGCTGAGGAAGACCAGGAGATGTGCATGAGCTGTCCCATGTCGGATGTTGAGTGCTATGGAGTCGGTATCCAGCAGGAGCACCAACAAGCCTTGGCAAAGGCAACCAATACAGAAGTCAAAGAAGGTGCAACGCCGGGACCAGCAAGGTTCAGGGCACTCACCACCAGCAGGGGAGTCAGGGCAGGCCCCGAGCGATCGGGGGAGCCCAAAGGATACATAGGTGACCCTCAAATGGACCCACAGGCTGGAGGCACTCGAGTCGCGAGAGGACCTCAAGTAGCTCATCCAAAGATGCAGGCCACAATGCAAAATGTTGCAGTGTGGCAAAAGATTCTGGTAACGAGATTCTCGACGTTGGGGCTACTTGGAGCCCGAAGATCGTCTTGGAAGGAAGCCAACGAGCCTTTGCAACTGCAAGTTGACACAGTGCATAGGGGTTCTATTATTGCAGCCCCCACGAGAGAAACTGGCCTCAAACTTGGTAAGAGGGCAGGGCAGGGATCGAGAGCTGTGGAGAACCACCACCTGTGTTGCAGAACCTTTTGGAGTCCGGAGGAGCTCAGGATCAGCAGACCAGTCAACTTAGTTGCGGTGCCTGCGAATGCAGGGAAGTTGCTTCTTCACTTCAAGGGAGATTCCTTTAGGTGTCTTTGATGCCCACAGGCCTTGGAAGGTTCCTGTATGGTGCACAGATGATGCAGCATACTGGAAGTGAGATGAAGTCGAGCTCAAACAAAGTCCAGAGTGCCCAGGCGGTAGAAGAAGTGGTGTCTGATCTGAAACTGGTCACACGACAAATCTAGGGACCCCACCCACAGGTAAGCCCTTATGTACCCTAAGGAAAGGGTTGGGACGATTCAGGAGTCTGAACAGTGGGGAGTTTACTCCCATGTCCTTTGTCCAGTTTTGCGCCAGAGCGGGAGCCAACGGCTCCCAGAGCTGGTTTGAACTGGACTATGCATGAGGACACTAAATTTGCCCCTCATGCAGACTGAGTGGCCCTGGAAAGCGCACCCACCCTGCCCCAATACACTAACTCCTGTCTGGGAGGTGGTCACACCTCCATGTGACAGGATGTCTATTGTACTGCCTTCCCCTGCTCTAGCTTGGCTCCGCAGCAGGAGGGCAGAATTGTGTCTCTGGTCAGCAGCAACCTTTTTGTGCTGTACGGTTCTAGAAGGCTGGCACCGGGAACACTGAGAGCCTAACTGAGGGCTCTTCCAGTGTTTGAAATCATACCTCCCACACTGTTTACCGTGTGGGGGTATTATTCCAACATGTTTGATACCAAAAATTATAGGATTAGTTGCAGCCAGTTTCGAGATGGTCATCCCGTAATTACGCGGTGCCCCTCTATATAGTATATGGCTGCTTCACTTACAACCCGGGAGAATGGACTCCGTAGGCTGTAGAGGTGTCCTGCTCATGCAGGGGCACCTTCGCACTTAGAACCAAGCACCCTACCTTCAGGATTGATAAAGCCTGCTCTAGGAGTGACTTATAGGTTTTAAGTGCAGTGACCCTAGATTCAGGAAACCTATATCTTTAGTAGGTGGTGTTAGCAGCAGCTTACACAGGATGCAATGGCAGGCCTGTAGTTCCATTTTGAATGGTCTCCCATGGGTGGCATAATGCATGCTTCAGCCCATGGGGGAACGTCTGGGGTACCTATGCGCTGTGGTTGCAAGACAACAAATCTCCAAAGCTGTATTAAAGTCTCTGACACTTTAGTGGATCTACGTTAGTGGAGTGTGGACAGCCAACTTGCACAAGGAAAGGAAAGATGTTCCACCCCTTTCTCTCTGGAGACACAGCAGTCACGATACCTCTGTAGGAAGCTGCTTTGTATATACTATACCAAAGTAAGGTATAGTGTGCACAGAGTCCAGTAGAACCCGAGGTAGGCAGAGGTAAAAGTAGATAATAACGTATTCTCTATTTGTGGTAGTGTGGGCGAGCAGTAAGGCTTTATCAGAGGGTAGTGTTAAGCATTTATTGTACACACAGGCAATAAATAATTTCACAAACTCAGAGACTGAACTCTGACCAATTTGTTTTGTATAAAAATATTATTTAGTTGCGTTTTATTTTTCTGGACCCAAGCCAGGCCTGGTACAGGTAAGTATAATAATACTTAGCAAGAATTTTTGTCGTGTAGTTCCTATAAACCTATATATAAGATCTGCACATTTGGACAACATAGACTGTGGGATTGGTGTTCAGACTGATTTCAGACACCCCCAGCGAGAATGTTCGGCTATATACAAGCTAGCTCACAGTGCCACTAGAATCCCTCTTATCAAGGAGAGAATAGTTCTTGGCAACTATCGAAACATGACAACTCTGTCCCATCAGGGATCGTGGAAACTGTACAGTACTTTTCGCTCAGTCACACTGTGCTGAGTTTGTCTCAGAGAGATACACAGAATAAACGGTTGGGACGTTTTCAATAAGTTTTTATTGAACCAGCATCATTGTAGTGCAAAATAGGTATGCTGAAACAACCATTAGACAGAAACAGATATAAATGATTATAAGCACCCACAGAGTAAAAGGATGGTAAATTTCTACCATAGTGCTAAAACGATGAATACAGGCAGGTATAAAAATACATGACAATAAAATGCGAACTCCTAAGATGCGACCCTAATTAGATGTATCCAAGTGTACTTAGCATGTATTTAGGTGTAAAGTCAAGAATCCCTCTAGGATAAAGTCAACCCCATTACCTGAAGGGGAGACTGTGGGACTCAATCTTGGTCTTGAGAAGGACACCCTGCAAGGGATGTCAGACCACTGCGAGCTGGAGCATCTGCATGCAGAAACCTCAGAGTCTTGCGTCAGTGTCTCAGCATGGAATTCCTTTTCTCCTCTCCCTGCCTCAACATAGATATGGTGTATATATACCCAAAGTGGTAACCTCAGGGGTTCTACCTTGCTGTGTCATTTCTGACTTAGGATGATGGAAGGAGTGTCCCTTATACATAGTTATTATGCAGGAGACATGTCATGAATGTTTTACCCACCACACCTACACAGCGCACAATTGGGGACATACGGGGTGTACAAACACTGCTGGCCATTGAGAGTAATTAAACACCTGACATACAGACCATACTAGATGACCTGAATATCCAGGAAAGCTACAATCGTGACACAGGTCTCAAATGCAAAACGAGGTTTGTCCCACGAGGTGGTTACCATGCAAACATTGAAAAAATTGGACACTTGATTACACAGGAGCTCAGGAAACTTGAAGACCCTAGCAAGTACACACCGCACCCCACACCTAATCTGTCTCGCAAGGAAAGAGAAGCTCTACAGCGGTTACAAAAGGACACTAATATCATAATCAGGTAGGCGGACAAGGTTGGGAATGTGGTGGTTATGAACAGACAGAACTACATGGGGGAAATCTCGCGACAACTGAATGACCACAGTGTTACGAATTCATCGACCACAACCCCACAGACGCATTACAAACCACCATTAATACAAGGCTTAGGGAATAGAGGGAGGAGTGTCTGCTTACTGAGAATGAGTATAGATACTTACACGTTGAGAATGCACGTTTCCCATGCATCTACATCCTGCCTAAGGTACATAAGGGGGGCCATTTCTCACCAGGCAGACCAATCATCTCAGGAGTTGGGTCCCCAACAGAGCGTTTATCAGAGTTTGTTGATTTATCGCTACAAAAACATGTCACCAACCTCCCAGCATACCTAAAAGACAGCAAGGACATTCTGGTCAAACTGGAAGGGTTCCCATGGTCGGAGGAGCTCAGATTTGTCACCTTAGACGTGGTGGGACTCTATACATGCATTAACAAAAACTTTGGCATGCTGGCAACACGTCACTACCTAGATACAGAAGGGGCAGACCACTACTCCTATAATAACATGATTATGGACAAGATAGAACTAATCCTCACTAACAACTATTTCAAACATGACGAAGGGTGGTGCCACCAACTACAGCGGACCGCCATGGGTGTGAGATTCGCTCCTTCATACGCGGGGCTCTTCATGGGCTGGTACGAGAAGGAGCATGCCTGGGCCAGACGTGCCTCCCCTTGGACCAAACACAAAGTATACTGGTTGAGGTACATAGACGACATATTCTGTCTATGGTCAGGTACAGAGGCACTCCTCCTTGAATATCTCGAACACCTAAATGACAACACTTTCAATGTCCAACTAACCATGCAACACCACCAGGAACACATGGAGTTTTTGGACATCTACTTTTTTGTGAGAGACTGGGAGGTTCACAGTTCGCTACATCGTAAACCCATCTCCTGCAACAGCGTTCTCCATGCTGAGAGTGCCCATTCTAAATCGGTAATTTCTAATATCCCTCATGGAGAAATTGTCCGGGCTAGATGCACGTGTAGTGAAGAGGGGGACTTCAGACAGAATGTATCAAACATCAAGGAACGTTTGAAGACAAGGGGCTATGATCAAATGATACTAGACAGAGCTGAGCAAAGAGTACTTACCCTCCCCAGAGCAGATACACTGACCACTCACAAGGGGGAGGAAAACAGCGTCTTAAAGAGCGCCAGAGAGATGAGATATTCTTCTTCACGGACTACACGACACATAGTGATCGGATCTTCAAAGCCTTCAGAAAACATTGGTACCTACTGGTCGAGATTTACGTCCCCACATTAACGACAACCCCTCACTGATCTTTAGAAGAGGGCGCACCCTGAGGAGCTCCCTGTGCCCGAGCTACATTACAGCTAGCAAAGCAAACACCAACATATGGTTACCGGGTCTACCCGAAGGCTTCTTCACCTGTACCAATTGCAACATCTGCTGTCTAGGTCACAATAAGCCCAAGGAACTGTGTTACAACCCCAACCACACACACAAAATCCAACATCACAAACTGCAACACACAGTTTGTGATTTACATACTGGAATGCCCATGTGGTATCCTCTACATGGGCAGCACAGTTCGAAGTCTCAAAACCAGAATCCAAGAACACCAGAGGGCACTCATCAATGGTGACGAAAGGTACCCCGTGACCGAACATTACCGTTACACACACACTGGTCCTATCAAATTCAGCTTTTTTGGCATCGACCACATAACCCCCCCAACAACAGAGGGGGCAATAGAGAACGGACTCTTAGAAGGGCAGAGGCCAAAGGATCTGTAGACTTGATGCGGTCAAGAGGGGACACAACACTGACCACGAATTTCACTATTTCTTGAAATAGGGACTCCCACCATACATCCGTGCTGCGGAATGCAGCAAGAGGGGATACAACACTGACCACGAATTTCACTATTTCCTGAAATAAGGACTCCCACCACACATCCGTGCTACGGATTGCAGCAAGAGGGGACACAACACTGACCAAGAATTTCACTATTTCCTGAAATAAGGACTCCCACCACACATCCGTGCTACGGATTGCAGCAAGAGGGGACACAACACTGACCAAGAATTTCACTATTTCCTGAAATAAGGACTCCCACCACACATCTGTGCTGCGGGATGCATGCACGACCTTTAGGGCTCCTCGCCCCACTATTTGCTCCTGCGTGCGGTTTTATTTCCCTTCTTTACTTACATTGCATCTTATTTTCATTTACATTGTACTTGTTCGTCCCCCTTATGCCCGACTTGCGTCTTTATTTCCCAATTTTTAAATAATTACATTCTTCTTTACATTTACGTTCTCTGAACTGCTTGGTCTCCTAATGCCCGACATGCATCACATACAGGTTTTTGCCACAATGGACGTCCTCCCAGAGTTTGGACGGCAACCCTACAGGGATCCATCATTTGACAACAGATGCCGGGGCCAGGCGGGCCCACCAGGTACTTTTCACACACAAGGTTATGCATACTTTTTTTTCTTCTTTTTTTAATAAAAAATTTATTGATTTGAAAATCAGGGCAAAATTACATTCAGAAGATATTCAAGAGTGGCTGCAATCAGAGCAACAAGTCAAAGCAACACTACACATTCCCACATCAACAATTTGGAGAGAACAATACATTTGGCCCTCCTCCCGACCCCTCCAACATTACAGTCATGTTACGGGGATACATCATCAGCTTCGAGTTCAGGTGGGTCAGAGATACATCCTCTAAACTTGTTCCATGCTCCCCATACCTTCTCCCATTTTCGGGGACAACCACGATGGATAAAAACCGCCTTTTCGGCCACCATTGCCTGGTTCATATCCTTGCACCATTTCCGGAGCTTAGGTGTTTCATCCGACCCCCACAACATAGCAATGTTGCGCTTAGCAAAAGTCATACCTAGCATCGCCCAATCCTGCTCTTGGTGAGTGAGGTCGTTTGGTTCCCACACATTTAATAGACAGTGTCTTGGTTCTGGCAATATCGAGATTTCCACAGCCTGAGATATGGTGCGCATTACCTTGGCCCAGTACGCAGCGATATGGGGACAGTTCCAGACAGTGTGAAAAATGTACCCTCCTCTCCACATTTCTGTAAACAGTATTGGTGTTGGGCTTTACCTATTGCATAGAGTGTCATTCTAGTGTGATACTTGCGGTGTAGCACTTTGAGTTGGACCAGTCTGAGCCGTGAGGGTATGGCCGTTTCACGTGGCGATGATAGTGCCTCTTGCCATTTTGACTCGTCAAAGTCGCCCACATCCCGGGACCATTTTTGTCGCAACTTGGACGTCGGATATGGCAAATTGTTGACTAATTTGAGGTATGTAAAGGACGTTGCCCTTCTATTCATGTGTTCCGTCAGGAGTCTATCCTCCAATGTAGTGGCCTCTGGTATGGTAGTGCCTGGCGCTAGGATCGCCTGAAGCGCGTGCGGATTTGGAGATACCTAAACTTCTCTGTCTGCGCCATGTCATACTGGGCTTCCAAGTGTGTAAACTCGACCACCGCTCCCCTCTTCCAGAGATCACCCACTGTGGAAATACCAACATTATCCCAGTTTTGAAACCCTTTACTGTTCCGAAGTCGTCCCAGCCTTTGGGAGTCCCACAGTGGCGTCATTTGTGTGATAGTTCCAACGCATTTTAAACGAGCCTGCACTAGGTACCATGCGTGAAACGTGTGTGCCGTTGGGCCAATCAAAAAGGGGGGCCTACGTTTGCTATATAGTGCTGACATCAGTCCGTCCTCCTCTAGTTCCTGCCTGTCTGCTTGGTACGCAGGTTCGTCCTGTGGGCATGTAGCCAGTAGTTAATTATTTTAAGATGTGCCGCCCAGTAATACAGCTGCTCGTTTGGAAGCGCTATACCCCCATTGTACCAGCTGCGTACCAGCTTGTCCTGGGCGATCCGTGCTGGTTTGATCCCCCACAATAAACTGGAGACTTCAGCTGCTATGGCTTTGAAGTAGGCCTGTGGGACTAGGAATGGGATGTTTTCAAGGACGTATAGAAAATGGGGGAGCGTCATCATTTTGTAAAGCCCTGCCTTGCCCAACACGCTGCCTTGCCTAACAGCCTGAGAGGAAGACTACGCCAGACCGTTGCATCACGCTTAAAGCGCTCCAACGGAGGCTTTAGATTTTTCGCATAGAATTTGTTAGATTCAGGTGTTGCGTAAATGCCCTGGTATTTGAAGGCGTCGTCAGTAACCCGCAATGGCCAATCCGAAGGCAGCAATGGTGGCGGACCTTTCAGCACATAAAGTACGGATTTGGACTAATTAATAGTGTACCCTGACACTCTACCAAATTTTTCGCACACATTGAGGAGCTCTAGGATGGATTTTTTAGGGGGGCTAAATATAGTAGCACATCATCTGCATATAACGATATGTGATCTTCCCATGTGTCGGTCCATCGAAGCCCACGGATTGAGGGTTCCCATCTGATCCACGCTGCTAGTGGTTCTAGAGCCAACGCGAATAATAAGGGGGACAGTGGACACCCCTGTCGTGTCCCTCGGGACTGCGGGAAGCCCCTTTATATGTGCCCGTTGGCCACCACATGCGCCAGCGGGTTAGTATAGAGCAGGAAAATCCAGGCACAAACCTTTGGACCGAAGCCCAGGTGTTGCAGGGCTGCAAATAAGTACGGCCATTCTACCACATCAAACGCCATACTTGCGTCCAGGGAGAGAATGACTGCGGGTTCCTGAATGGATGACCTCCGAGCCAACACCGCATGTAATCGCTGTAGATTAAGTGCTGTGCTCCGCTGGGGCATGAACCCGGACTGATCGGGATGTATTAGAGAAAGGTTATGCATACTTTGACACGTGGACCCAAGGATCTGTTCAATCCCTCATTCATTTTGGGCGGACTTTTTACTTTTCCCCACTCCTTCGCCTCAAGCCTTCGAACCTTGTTCCTGGGATGCCGATGTTTCCTTATTGTTTGCCTGACGACCAACGTCCCCATGTACTGACGCTGCCCCTTCTCTACAACTCGTATGTATCAAGCACCTCTTGTGCTGACATTGCCTTTCCACCAGACCTGGCCTTTGAGACATGGATTCATCAGCCCGTGTTGTTGCCATTATCAGGCCTTCCCTTGCCGCTCTTTCCATGTACACTTGTACATGTACTACGTCTTCCAGCGTGGTCTCAGTATTTAATTGTCTTTTTCTTTACCGGCACTCTCTGCCTTGGATCAAAGCAGACGGCAGCCTGTGGTTCATCAGGTAAGATTCCCTCCAGGAATCATCTGAACCGCACACAGCCTAGACTGTCACTTGTCCCCCCCTTGTTTTCGTTCCACATGCCAGATGTATAGCCCACTCTAGATTTTATCGTAACTACCTTTAGGTTATCCCGGCTGCATTTGCCATCATTTGCTCGTGCTTTCCCTGTCGCGTCCCCTGCACGCGCCTTAGTGTATTTTGCTCCACTAACATCAGCCTTTCTTTATCAGTGGCAATCGCTTATATTCACAGGCCTTCCTACAAGGCCCATGCCCAGTCACAATAGGCGCCATTCACCAGGCTTCAGAAGCGGCTCCGGGTCTCGGCCACCCCCCTGTTTTCCCTATCGTGGTACAAGACCCACACCACGTATGCAGCACACACTGCTCATGCTGGCCTCTGATTTCTGCCTCACGCACCTGCCTTTTGACATAGTTCCCCACTGGGCCCGACCCGTTGCGTCACCGACGTAATACACCTAATACTATTATGGTATTTATGTTATTTTTTCTATCGCGGACTACAAACCATACCTCATACGACGCACATAACATTCTCGCCGACCCGTGCTCCCCCCCCCCCGCCTGCCACTTGACATGGTTTCTGACTGGGCCCGTTCTGTTGCTTCACCTATGCAGCATAACACATTTTTTTTTGTGGCTTAATCTGGATTATGTCACGTAAGTCCAGATCTTCCGGCTTTCCTCTCCTACCATTCACACCAACATTAATAAGGCTGTACAGTACAAGGGTGCCTTTTCCTCTTTTCTTGTTTCATCCATCTTCGTCATATCTATCGGAACACGCAACACATGCTCTCTTCTCGCCCCCCGACCGCGCAGCTACCACTATGTTTCGCGCTTGTGTGTTTTCACCATCTCTGGTTTATACTCCTTATGTTTTTCTACAGATACATCTAATGCGGGCCGTAATCAAGGAGACCCACGTAGACACATCAGTTTGTGCACACCTTCTACTAGATTGACGACAACCTGACAACGGTCAGAGCGTGCTTTCAGCTCTCACGGAACACCAGGGGGGATCTAGGATCCCTTCCCCCAATTCTCTGAATTGCATTTTGATACGTAAAAAATTAACACTTACATCTTTCATTGTCAGTGTGTGCCACCTCAGACCGCGAGTATAGTTTACTGCTGTTCGCCTCTCCCGCCCAAGGGAATCACTGGGTTAGCATTCCCCTTTCCCCACTGCCCATATACATCGGAGGGGTTGTATCGAGTACGGGCACCAGGCCCTACACATGTTTTTATTCGCAACTAACATGGGTCATTGAAACAAGCAGTATATTGACATCGGGAGCGCTCTCTCTCATCTTCCATCTAAGACTTGACACGATTGTGCAGACTACCTGTAGTCACAGAATGTGTTTCCAACTTTGTCCGCGATATCATCACATAGGCCTATGCAGATTGTTGTTCACCACATGCAGATTCATATGACCCACATAGAGATGTTTTCAAAAGTTTTAATATGTAAATATATTGTTTGCCCAGAGCACCAGTGTGTGACAACATACTACATGTTTGTATCTTTAGTGATGATTTTTTATATGTTCTCTAGTCGCCTCCTGGCTTGCACCCCCTTCCCCCACGGTCCCTGCAGCTTCCAACCGATATGACATGTACTCCCCACATCTCACTTCTTTTTCCTCTTTCCCCTTTTCCTTTCTACTTGCATTTTTGTCACAAAAGTTCTGTGTTAACCTTTTTAGATTGTGTGTCTGTATATATATTTATGTGTGTTTCATATTGACATTTACAGCCCTGAAGAAGTTCATTGCATACCAACGAAACGCGTTGGCTGGTATCGGTTTTTGTTGGAAAATAAAGGATCTACTAAGACAATACAACAAGACTAGAATGATTCATTGAAGTAGTGCACCCCTCCACCCTCTTGGTACATGGGGGTGGGTATGAGTATGGCATGTGTCGGGAAGGGCAGAGATGCTGACCAGGGGCTGCAGGTGAGAGCCGCACCGGCTTGCGTTTATATCGCCTAAACAACAAAAATACCATATTGCAATTCTCTAAACAAAGGTTATAGAAGAAAGACGAAGTGAGAGAAAAGAGCAAAAAAAATCAAAACAGTGATAAACTGTATCAGAGCAGAGGAACAACAGGTATCCACCCAAACTGTGGGAAGAATGTCCCACCACAACCAACGTCTGATTTTTTGCTGAGGTACTAAGTAATGTGCTACTTTGAGGGTTCCGGGGGTTTCTTGCGTTTGCTTGTGATGCGGGCCCAAATGCAGCACCATAATAAGCTCACAGTGCCTTGCATCTGGTGAGCAATTAGCGCAGAGGAGGGGCGCCTCTGCCCTAACTCCGGCAGTCATAGATATTTCCGGCGGTCATAGGATGTGCGGGCATGTTAAGCAGAGTACTGCGATGTGTGATAGGCGGCAGAGTTGATGACTTAGAACAGCCATCCGCTATTCAAGGTGTTAAGCTAGGAGGGGCGCTAGAGGGCGCGCAAGCGGAATGGCTGCCTAACTGAGCAGCTCCCGCTCCTTGGCCTGTGATCCTGCATTTATCTGCTACCAAAGGCGAGAAAGTCATATATATCAGCCACCATCTGAAGCTGTGGGTGGTCCTCGACACTCGACCCGAAGCTCGGCTTCTGGAGATAACCGGACCGCCGTAAACGGCATTTGAAAATTAGCCGGTGGTGCCCACGGAGACTACCCTTCGAGGTCACCGGCCACAGGGGTCTACGCAAAGCCGGGGCCTGCCACGGGGCGGCGGGCCCGATCCGTGCTCCGGGATTCGGCGCCTGAGACGCAACTAGCCTGGTACCCGAGCGACGCCGTGAGTTGCTGCTATAACTGGCGATTGACTGCTCCTCACGCGGGCTTGACCCCGTATGCCTGACTCACTGTTTGCGGTCTCGACACCTGGCGAACGCCGCCTTTCTTCCTGCCCGGCCCGGAGTGCGTGGAGGCTCGCGGAGGGAGAGCACTGACTGCCGCTACGACTCCCGCAAACACCGGGGAGTGCCAGACGGCCGCGACGCCTACAGCCGCCGTATAGAAGGTGAGGAGTGCTTGTGGCTGGCGATTACCACTCTCTCTCCATTGACTGTCGGGCGGCTGGGGGCCGGGATTGGATGTGATCCCCCAGGCTACTAGCTGCTGTGCACTTTGACAGGGCTCTGGGCCTATGCATCTTCTACTCCTGCACATTGGCAATGACTCTCGAGCACTGGCAACACTACAGTTTCACTGAACTGGGGTGCCTACCTGGACCCGACGCTGCGGTAACTTGGAATGGTGACTGATTGGTACATGGACTATCAGCTGCAGCCCTGTCCCTTGGTCGTGGGTCAGTAGTTTGCACCCGCGCACGTTGCTGCTGATCGCAGTACTACCCATACCCGGTGCACCCACGCACCAAACTCTTTGCTACGGACTACCGGCGCCCTGCCTTTACATGTTCCTCTCTAGGTCCTGCAGCGTAGGCAATGGCTAGGGGCTCACACCCCCCCTGGCGGGGTTCCCGATTGGCGCTAGTTGAGTGGGCGCGAGGATACTTGCTTTTGAGGCTGCCTGCCGTCTGTCGCTGTCCTACCCCCCGGCTAAAGCCCTGCAAGATCTGGGGCGTTGACACATGAGTTGGCGCAAAGGACACGATCGGAAGCGAGAATGGTGTGTCCCGAAAAACCGCCAAACGAAAATAAGCTTTGATGGCGCCAAGAAGGATACGAAGTCGGTGCCCGCTGAATCGGGGTCCAGTGCCGCTACCCCAACGTCCGTCGCTTCTCCCACCAAAGACATTGATTTGCACCATCTTTTCCAGGAGATGAGACAGGGGTTCGCCACGGTGGTGGAAAAGGTGGATGGAATGACATCTCGACTAGATGCCCTGGTTCATAAGGTTGACCGTCACGAAGAAAGGTTCACGGCCACAGAGCAGCGTATCTCGGACAATGACGATGTCACCTCGTCTCACACCACGCAATTGGCCCTTATGGACAACTTGCTCCGGCTCATAGCGGCTAAGAACGAGGACTTTGAAGCCCGTAGCCGACGCAACAACATACGCGTCACGGGCATTCCGGAATCCACAAACACGGGCAGAATGGAACTCTATATTGAAAAACTCCTCAAAGGCTCGATAGGGGAGGATGCATTCTCACATCAATTTATCATTGAACGGGCGCACCGATCGCTGGCTCCTGTCCCCAAGCCCGGATTGCCGCCTAGGCCGATTATTGCTAAATTGTTGAACTATCGCGACCGCGATGTCGCGCTGAGAGCCGCCCGGACTCAACAAACTTTGCAGTACAATGGCGTGACTTTCTCCATATATCCTGACTTCACCCTCTTAGTGCAAGAGGAGAGGCGCAAGTTCCTCCCCGTGAAGAAAAAACTACGAGAAGCCCAGCTGGAATATGCCCTACTCTACCCGGCGAGACTGCCTGTCACCCATCAGGGGAAACATCGTTTTTTCACAAATCCTCAGAAAGTTGAAGATTTTCTGAAATCGATCCGCAAGCCTCGAAGGGGTGGACGCAACGCTGAAGCAGACCTGGAAGAGGACGACCCGCCCTCGGCAGCGGAGGAACATTGAACGTCTGATCATGGCGAGTCCGGTCTCCTTGCTGATTTGAACTACTAACTTTGGCCCTTGCTTCGGGCATGCGGGGGACGTAACCTCCGCACTACAGAACTGAACTGCTTCATCTCTCCGATGGTAATGTATTCCAAGGACCACTCTCCCTGCCCTGACCTCCACCAAGGGTGGTACAGACTGGGGGGCCATCGGCGGGAGTAATGGCTGTGCGCCCTTGATGTTGTTTCCCTTTTGGGTGTTCCCCATGCGAAATGTTGGGATGTTCAAGTTACGGGAAAGGGGGGAAGTAGGGGGGGAACAGGGTGGGAATGGGCGGCTGCTGGCATGATTGGGATGCAGTAGTGGGAGGGGGGGTGGGCTGGTTCGGGAAGGAACGGACTACACACGGAGTGGACAATCAGGATGCAAAATGCTATGCTAGTATAACTCGTCTAGACGGAGCAATACCTCATGCCTTACCATTTCTAGGGTGGGATGAACTGATACGCTGTTATCTATGGCGAACTTAGGGTCTGATGCACAACTAAATTGCATTTCATGGAATGTCAGAGGGCTCAACAATGCTAGAAAATGACGTAATGTGATTGCTTATCTCAACAGGCATAATGTTCAGATTGCCATGCTACAGGAAACTCATTCGTCACCATTAGTTAGGGCCACCTTCGCAAGCAAATGGGCAAGAATCCGTATATTTTCCTCCTATTCCACATACGCTAGAGGAGTTACTATCCTCCTTAGACGCACAGTACAGTTCCAGAAATACGGGGATTTGATAGACAGTGAGGGACGCTATGCATTACTGTGGGGACGAATGGGTCGCGACACAGTTACATTCATAAATAGCTATGCTCCTAACTCAGATATGCCCTCTTTCTTTACTACACTCTGGGGCAAAGTCATAGATGTGGGATCCCGTCATGTTATCTGGGGTGGGGACTTTAATTTGACACTGGTACCTCATTTAGATAGATCGGACGGAGCGCACCATTACAAACCAAGGGCCAGGGAGGCACTGGAGGGTGTCATCGCTGAGGGCGGCCTTGTGGACACATGGCAATACCTACACCCGCTCAGAAGGGAGGGCACACATTTTACATCGCACATGGGCACGATTGGATTACTTTCTCGTCACTAAAGAAATTACTTCGGAGGTCCTGGGGGTTACACACTTACCGAGGACATACTCTGACCACAGCCCTGTCCTACTACATACACACATTCCTGGGTGGGATAGCCCTAGGCCACGGTGGAGATTACAACCGGCAGCGCTGTTAGATGGCTTGTTCCGAGCTGAGTTGAAGGAGGAAATCGCCGCTTTCTTTCCCAGGAACAAAGGATCAGTGGACTCAGTCGAATGTATCTGGGAGGCCTTGAAGGTCACCATAAGAGGGTACTACATATCTAAAAGCTTTGGGGTCCTACGTGACATACAGAACACCATTCATTCATTACACAGGGAACTGAGAGCATTAGAACTCCGCATGGTGGAGGACGACAGTCCTAATATTCATTCAGAATTTAGGGACAAACTATCGAAATATGAGGAAGAGGCTAATAGGGAAGCTAAATTCCGGGGGAAGCATTGGCAGGCCAGAAAATATTGCGAGGGGGACAGACCTGGGAGGGCACTGGCGATACTTACGCGTGCCCCACGTGCCCACAATATTATACTGGAACTTACTGACGACCAGGAACACACGATTAGAGACTCAGATGCACTACTTGATGCATTTACTTCTCACTACCGTACACTATACACCACTGATACAACAACAGACGCACCACTCGCTGACTTCCTAGGCGATGTGGCGCTATGCTGGCTTAGTGACGGAGACAGGGCATTCCTGGCGGCTCCCTTCGAGCTAGATGAGATCCGCGAGGCCATCATGTCATTGAAGAACGGCAAGGCACCTGGCCTAGATGGCATTCCCGGTGAATTCTATAAAGCGTACATAGACATCATGGCCCCTGTCCTTCGAGAGGTCTACGAGGAGTCGCTGGCAGATGGCATCCTCCCTTGCTCCATGCGGGAGGTAGTCTTTACCTCGCTCTTAAAACCTGGCAAAGATCCCGGCTCTTGTAATTCGTACCGCCCACTCTCCCTATTAAACTGCGATGTTAAGATCCTTGCGAAGGTCTTGGCCACTCGGCTGTCCCTACTTATGACCAGGATTGTCTTGCCTGATCAGTCTGGATTCGTTCCGGGTCGATCCACCTCTCATAACCTACGCACTTTGTTCTCCCTACTTCGCACAATTCACCCTGACCTGCCAGTCGCTGCCGTCTTCCTAGATGCCACTAAGGCATTCGACTCAGTCGAATGGCCTTACCTGTTCTCAGTCCTGGCAAACATGGGATTCCCGAGACTCTTCATCTCCTGGGTCCAACTCCTTTACACGCAACCCACGGCGAAGATTCTCATCAACGGCCGCCTCTCACACTCCATCGCCATCACCAGGGGTACGCGTCATGGGTGCCCTCTTTCCCCCCTCTTATTTGCGATTGCGGTCGAACCTCTAGCTTGCAGACTTTGTGAGCTACATCG
Organism: Lissotriton helveticus; assembly: GCF_964261635.1. Lineage (NCBI taxonomy): Eukaryota > Metazoa > Chordata > Amphibia > Caudata > Salamandridae > Lissotriton > Lissotriton helveticus. The sequence goes on along the minus strand of NC_136071.1, from coordinate 338,952,647 downwards.
AGAGGGTGCTGTACAGTGCCTCCAGCGTCAAATCGAAGTGTCTCTATACGCCGATGACATTACCCTCTATGTCAAACACCCTGACCTTCACCTTAATCCCTTATTACGAGAATTTGTAGTATTCGGCGGGATGTCGGGGATACATATAAATTGGTCCAAGTCGCAATTCTTCCCCCTTACTGATGCGGTAACTGACTTCCCCCTTGACTATCCTCTTGAGTGGTGTCAGGCAGATCTCCGGTACCTCGGCATACAGATCTCGCGTGACAGAGAGGAAACACTCCGCTCCAACTATGGAGTGGCAATCACGAAACTCACAGCCGCAGTGGATCGCTGGATCACTCTCCCGCTCTCCATGGCGGGCAGAGCGTCCCTTATTAAAATGGTTGTTCTGCCCCGGTTCCTATACCTCTTTCTCAACATCCCATATTACCCGGGTGCCTTCTTCTTCAAAACCTTAAAATCGGAACTCTGTCGGTTATTCTGGGGGGGCAAAAATCCACGGTTACAGTGGTCCATGCTGACCCAGCCTTACGAGATCGGAGGCTTCGATGTCCCTGACCTTGAGGCCTACTACCTGTGAGCGCAGGCACATTACGCGTATCACTGGCTAGTTCCAACGCCCTTCATGCCTCAGCTGGCGGTGGAGGACTGGATCGTGCATCCCATTCCTCTGAATGGCCTACTCCAGTGCCCAGAGTCACTGATACAGACACCGAACACAACCGTCTCCTGCACTTTGGATGCGTGGCGCCGCATAGCCAAGAAGATGTCCTGCTGTCTACCGTATTCCCCTAAAATGCCGCTGACGTTTCACCCTGACCTTGCCCTACTACAGGAGCGAGGATTTTGTATGCTCTGCGAGCGACTGAAGATCTCCTCATGGGGCGATCTTTTCGCGAACTGAAAATTCAAAACCGCTGAGTTGTTCTTCACTTCCCAGGATCGCACCCCGCTGGATGTGTTTTACTACCCACGCCTGCGTCAGGGGTGAAGGACATCCTACCTGTGTTCCCTGAGGAACCTGAAATCCTTCTCCCCCTCCACTTTCCATTGTGCTCACCAGAAGGGGCGCACCTAGTCGCCGGTCTTTATCGCCAGCTCAGGTCTGTCGCCACGATGCCGGAGACGAGAGCTCGAGCGCATTGGAGAACTGATCTGGCCACGGAACTTACCGATGACCACTGGCAATACTGCTGCGCTTTAACGGCTCGAATATCAGCCAGTAGTAGACTTAAGATAATACACTACAAATTCTTGCAACGACTATATTATACCCCAGTGAAAAAACACAGATTTCGCCTAGCCGACAATGACAGGTGTGAGCGCTGTCACGCCGAGCACGCGGGCTTCCTGCACCTGGCCTGGGAATGCCCTCCTGTTCGTCTGTACTGGCAGCAAGTGGTAGACGCCCTTACTGCAATGACCAGGGAAACCATTGCTGCGGAGCCGCTCCTCACACTACTCGGGCATACACCTCACATTCCAAAATCCTGCAGGAAATTTGTAGATATAGCGTTGCTCTTGGCTAAGCGCCGAGTGGCATGTCGTTGGGGCAGAGGCAGAGCACCTAAATTCAAAGATTGGTTGGCAGACATGACTTATTGTCAGGAGCAACACATCACCTTTTCTGAACTGTTACCGATCCCTAGCCGACCCAAGGATATCTGGAGTCCGTTGGTCAGCTACTTACTTGCTCAGGCAGATGACAGCGATGTTCCGGAATGAGGACCTGTTAGTGTTTAGCTGACATTGGAAACACCTAGCCCTGCGGACCGCTGCCTGCCGGCGCGCACACAGTTCACTATTTCTCACTCTGACATGCTGCCCCACATGCTGCCCTATTGATCATACACTTGCACAGCACTCTGTCCCATATTATTCACTGGCACCACATACACAGACGCTTCCACTGAGCCCTCACCCGCCGTGTACTCCCTATCGACCTGATAATTCTACACACCCTTATCATCGGACTTGGCACTGGCCTGTAGCACTTCACTTCGCCATTCTCCTCCAGATGAATATGTAATACCGCTACTACTGATTTGTCAAAGCACAGCATTGAAAGACTATTGATATATAATGTTATCATGATATTCCGGAACTCCACCCCCAAGTGTGTCTGTGAGGCCTCACAGTTTTGTTTAATGTTGATAACTGTTAAAATGAAAACAACCTTGTTCTACTGCGCTAATCTCTATGGCTTATGTCTTTTGCACTAGACGCTGGACACTCGGTGCACAATGCTTTTTTTTGCTACCGGGCCCCCGGGATGCCGATTCCAAAGCTGTGTTATGCCTTCTACATTTTTCTCATTATGTTCGCCCATGACGCTGCCGGCCTCCGGGTTCTAGGCACACGAAGCAGTGTTCTGTCTATAACATGCAATAAAGCAGTTTGAACACCAAAAAAAAAAAAAGAAAGAAAAAAAAAGGTGTTATGCTAGGAGGCAGCTGTGTGTCTTCACCAGAAGGCCATATTGTTGATGAGCTGTCTTCGCTGGGGGAATGTTCAGGTGAGGTGTCCAGTTCTCTTTGTGTTATGGGTGCTCAGTGTTGCCACAGACTGTAGAGCCTCCCTGCGCTCCTGTTATGTAAAAGGTGTTATGCTAGGAGGCAGCTGTGTGTCTTCACCAGAAGGCCATATTGTTGATGAGCTGTCTTCGCTGGGGGAATGTTCAGGTGAGGTGTCCAGTTCTCTTTGTGTTATGGGTGCTCAGTGTTGCCACAGACTGTAGAGCCTCCCTGCGCTCCTGTATCACCTGCTCTAGATTCAGGGTGGTGCAGGGTTGGGGGGGTTGTATGCGTTTCATCAGAGTAGTGAGTGTGCTGTCGGACGTGACATGGAGGTGGGCTGGGAAAAGGTGGGAGTATGGGATGTTCAGTTCACGCAACTGTCTCTTTACTTCCAAGAATTACCCCCTCTTTCTCTGCACTCCCATGGCGTAGTCGGACAGAAAGAGTACTGCAACTTTGTCAACCTGCACTCCTGCTAACTTACATACCTCCTGAAGCACTGTGTTGCGGTCCTTGAAGTTTAGGAGGCGGAAGTGAAAGGGTCTAGGTCTCACCCCAGGTGGTGGGCGTGAGCCAGCACATAATGTGCCCTCTCAACTGCGAAGAAGGGGGAGAGTGATCCTGGCGGGAGTAGGTTCTGCAGACAGTGTTCAGTATACCGTAATGCATCAGTGCCTTCCGCACCTTCAGGCAGCCCTACAACACAGATGTTGTTCCCATGAGAGTGCCCTCTCTGCGTCCTTGACCCGCCGCTCCAGTAGCTGGATTCGCTTTAACAGGTCTTGTGCCATAGCAGCTGTGTTTTTGGTAGTGGGGCGGTCCCCTGCCAGTGCAAGTTGCATGTCGCGTACTTTGTACACAAGTTTACGGTGATCATCATGTAGCAGAGTGAAGTCCAAACTAATTTTGTCTATACAGTCTTCGAGTGAGGTGCGCGTTTTTTACCAGAGGTTCTCAGTCTTTCCACTGCTTTAAGCACAGAGTCCAGCTTAGTATCCAGCACTAAGGATGATACCACATCTGATGGCCTCTCTTCATGGGTTGGAGGCCACAGTATCTGACAGTAAAGGGGATGATGCTGCCCCTCTGCTGCCGGCCCATTGCTAGCCTGTGTGTCCCAGTGCGTATAGTAGGAGGCATTGGACTTTAGTAGTAGCTTGTCTGGTTCGACCCTGGCATTATCCTTGATACTGGTTTGTTAACAGTGAAGATGTCGGCTATGGTTGAGGGTGTCCCTTAGTTTGCTGAGCACCCGCGACTGTGCCCTCTGCCACAGCATCCTGTGTTGTTGCACCCCTCTGTAGTCCAACCCTGCAGGTGGTGTTAAGCGTTCGTAGGCCCGGTACGGCCCCTGTGCCCTCAGTGTTGTGTGCAAAGTAAGTATACGCCCCGTGGGTGGCCGTTTTCTGGTCAGATTTTTGCTGAGTGTGTGGGGAGATCGGGATAGGCAGCAAGCTTGTGCCAGGGAGGGAGCCAGCGAGTGCGAGCGCCTATCAGCGTGCCTCATATTGTCTCCATCGCATGTGAATTAGGCAGTGTGTGCGCGAGGCGCTCCGTCTGAACCCCGAGGTGATGTAAGCCTAGGCCCAACACGACCCCAGGAGCTGGCAGTTCCCCTCCTTCCTGCTCTCCTCACTTGGCGCAAAGGTCTGCTCACCTCCTGGGTCGTCCCGGTGCACATCGGCGTAGCACCCTCCGTGGCTACCCGGTGTCTCACAACCTTTCTCGCCTGTGGTGCTGCTGCCACAGGGATGGTGAGGCTCAGCCACTGCTTAATGCCGCAGGGGCCAGACATCTGCTTGATTCGTGTCGGCCCACTCTGCAGCATTGTGGATCTGTCAATTTCCATGCGCAGACCACCTCCGCACACAAGCAAAGCAGTTCAAGGCAGGTCAGCCGAGCCGTGGTGGCGTCGCGTCTTCTCGCCTTGTTGTAGGAGATGTTTCAGAGGGCCCTCGTTTGCAGAACTAGTACCCTAGCAGGAGTGGCAGGGTGTCAGCCTCACGCCTTGTGATTTTTGGGCCGCCAACTCTGCTTCACTTCCTGATGGCGCCGCAGCTCGAATCGCTCGCAGTCCCGGTTACTCCGCACCAGTAGTCGCATCTTGAATCTTGTTTGAAGTACTGGATGGCAGCGTGAGCATATCGATGTCATTTGATTATGGGGCCAAGACGCAGAGCTCACTTAGAACGCATCCATCATCTTAGCTGGTTGGCCACGCCCCCGCAACACGTCCGTTAAGTGGGGCATTGCACCTCGAAGGCAAGGGCTGGAGATATATTTCGCTCTATTGCCCACCATGATTGGGCTTCTTTTATTGCCTGGGTGATGACTATGAGATCGTCGAATGAGCCGTGAGCCTGGATGCACTGGATATCCAGTTGTTCCTGAAGTGGCCTCATATCTCTTGGATAAGAGAAGTGTAACTCACTGTGTTATTTTGGTCAGTCCTAAAAGTGAACTAATAGATATATTAGCTCATTGAGGTTTTGTCTCTTTCTAAACAAGACTTGACATAACTATGTTACGACCTAACTGGCACGCTCCCAAGTTTGACAAATGGATATACTTGATGACTGATGTGTCTCTCTCCTTGAACAATGTTTGTAATATACCTAACTGCTTTGCTGATAACGCTGCTAATGTAAGACTGACTTGCGAACATGCCGCCCACAGGGATAAATGTCCGTACCCTGCACTAACTAGTTATTTGGAGTACGTCACACAGATATTATGATTAATAGCTAAATGTACCATTCTTATTAATGAATCACTATGGAATAATTGTAGAATAAGTGACGACTACTCTCAATGTGGTACGCATATCGTACTGTTAATAATTTGAACAATATATTTTCCTCTTCGTTTTATCATCCTCTGCCTTTTTTCATGTCTCACCTAACAAACTTGGTATCTTTTGAGTCTTCACTGTTTTTTTGTAATTATCTATTGTGCACGTTACCAACATCCCTTTGGATGGGATTCTTTGGCAATCTGATTCTACCGCTGTACTACTTATTATTGTGGATTATTCTGAACACCAGCCTTGAGAAAGCCCTCGGCCATAAGACATATCAGCTGTCTTTTCGTATGATTTCACTATTAGAATAAATAAATGAAAACGACACATCCTGCCAACCAAGTACAAAGGAATACGAGATTTGGAAATGAATATTCCTTTATTGCATTTAACAGGCACAGAACTCCACCCACAACTCAAATGATCCTTTTTCAAATGGCTTTTGGATGCATCCATTTGTGAGGCGCTTCAGCTTCAACATTGGGTCATGACCATTGTGGCGGGAATCCTAGATTCATCCACCCATCTTAGCAAACTGTCCGTTGAGATAAACCTGGTGCCGTTTCTGTCTTAAGAATGCAGCCAGTGGCGCCATGCACTTCGCAAATGCTTTGTGAGATGATTGATAAGCCAAAAGCCAATACTTTGAACTGATAGTGGCACACTGTCACCTCGAACGGTAAAAACAGATGATGCTTGCCATTAAGGGGGATGTCTTGCATCAACAGTATTCTGAAGGGCTGTTTTTTTATATACTTGTTCAAGTGTCTGAGATCATGACTTGTCTCCATTTGCCACTTTGCTTCTTTTTTATTAGAAAGCATTTTGAGTTGCATCCCTTTCCATGGTGTTGCTGAGGAACTTCATCTATTGCTCCCTTTATTAAAGCAAATTTCATCTCTTATTTTAGAGTTCGATGTTGATGCTTTCTTGTGACAGGAGGAAGATGGGGAGGCTTTTTGGAAAATTCTAAGGTGTCCTTGATGAATAATGTCCAATACCCATTTGTCCGTTGTTATATTGAGCCATTGTTGATAATAGGCAGACAGTAGAGGACCATTTGAGGCTTGCGTTGGTACGAGGTGACTGGTGGAAACAAAATGTCACTGACTTCTTGTCCTGAGATTTTCCTCTTGTTGGAGGACGTCGGCGACCTGATTGCTGCATGTAAGGCATGTTAGAGGCTTCAAAATTGGTGTTATGCATATTGTGGTATATATCCTTGTTGCCGATATGGCCGGTATTTATACGACTGAAAAGAGGATCTTTGTTGGTATTGGCCCCTTCCTCTATGAAATGATTAAAAATGCTGCTGCTGCAGAGTTCCTAGGGAATGTGCTGTTTCCTTATGACGGAAGTGACCCGATTAGGGCTACCCAGATCACTCGCGACCACCTCTCAGCCTTCCATACAAATGAAGAGTCAGACAGACAGTAGAGAAAACAACCAGAGTATAATTCATTCAAGTACACTAGAACGGAGTCCAGTCTGACCAGCCTCCTAGGATTGCTGCAGAGGAACTGACTTCAGCCAACATAGAAAAACATTATGAACATTTCTAAACCAAGAAAGTCCCTTCCATAATGGAATTCTACTAGCAGGTGCAGCCAAAACAAAGAATTACAGTAAGAGGAGTCTCGACTCTGAGACCGGGCACACATTATCTTTATGCCAAGGTCATTCTGTTTGTGTCTACAGCTAGGCTAGTGGGAGAAAGCCTCTATCTGTGGGAAAGGAATGTGTTAATAAGAACAGTGTATTCATTAGCAGAGAAAGGCCTAACCTTGGGTAAATGGGACTTACCACACCCTTCTTCTCGAGGAGGTAATACGCAGCTTACAACATAATTCAAAATGGCGGCTGAACTTAAAATGGTACCACGAATGCTAACTTAACATAAGAACAAAACACAAGCAAGGTAGCGAAACATATTCATTTCATCAGACCCTCCTTTTAGCATTCGCAAAACTCATTTTAGAGAGTGGGTGGAAAAGATGTAATATTGTAAGGAGCAAAAGGTCAGCAACACTCAGAAATACATATACTCTGTATCAGGAATGGAAGTTGAAAGGGACGAGGTAGAACCAAATATGCCCTCATCTATCTGCATCATGTCAATGTCTTTTTGCAACAGGATAGCAGCAGTAGTGTTATGAACTGACTTCTTCGGTTTACGGGTGAGAACACTTATACAATATGTGTAGCAGGTCGGGAGACAGTGTATGCAAGTTCAAGTCAGCTTTATTTCGATTAATAAAAAATCATAAAAAGCACACGGACACAGTAACATAATCAGGGGAATACAATTACAGTAAATTAATAATGCTGTTTAAAATCGAGCAATTTAAAATATTTACATAATTTAAAAAGAAACAGTTTTTCGGTAATTTCATAAATTGTCACTAGAGGTATTATGTTGTCTATTCGTGGTACATTTTTTAGAACGATAAGCAGCCACCAGAAAATTTGCAACACCAAACATAATTAGCGGGGAATCTAACTGCTTAAGGTGAAGAAGAGCTGGTTTCGCTTGGACAAACCCCTTGTTTTTAAGTAATGGGATAATATATTTTTTCCTAGGCAAATCATGAAATTTACAAAAAAACATAAAATGTAGAGTGTCCTGCAAAGAATAACCATCGCAGTTACATACAGGCAAATCCTTGGGCTTAGCCCACACCTTAGAGTCATTTAACAGGAGGTGAATCTGGTTAAATCTTAGTTTGGTAAGTAACCAGCGGTGAAGCGGGATTGACACAACTTTTAAGTAAGGTTCAATGGCAATAGTAGTCTTAGAGATATAGTGCTCCCTCACTGTTAGTTTCACAAGTTCACTGCTCTCCCGCTCTAATTCTCTATGTTTGATGAAAGTCGTTTTTAGCCATACCAAGTCGGCTTTAACAATGCATTCAGGTTTCAAAAATAGATCAGGACGGCCCAGGGAGCTTAGGGTGTTATTAATGTATGCTAACCACGGAATATTTTTCATCTTGTCCAAACGTAGGCAGTCCCTTAAGATTGTATGGTTCAGGGTTAGGTTAGGATTCAACCAAGTTTTTAGCCACATCATGATTGGAGATTGTTTAATGATGTCACTTATGTACCCCTGACCTAGCTCCGTGTGGACAGAAAAAGTGGCCGTGGATTGTGGTAGACCAAGGAGCATACGTAAGATTTTATTTTCCTCTACCTGAATCGCTACTACATTGTTGGTGTAGCCCCATATAGAGGCCCCGTACTTTGCTATGGCAATTGTTTTGGCTCTATAAATAGCTAGCATGGCTTCAGTAGGTTTGCCACCCAATCGTTTGACAAAACCTGCGATAGCAGCCGCAGATCTTTTCATGGCGTTAACTTTAACCGATGTTTGGGGTCCCCATGTACCATTTTCGTCATAAACCACCCCTAGATAGGTAAAAGTTTTAACGCTGGATATGGGTGTGTTTGCGCAAAAAAAGGACTTCATCTTTTTGTTCTTCCTCCCACCCACTGACAGTTTATGCAAAGGCAACATGTGAAGAAAATACCAGTAATCACAGCTAGAAAGATAAGGATCTTCCAACCCCAGGACGTGATCATACTCCAGAACCACCCAGTTAGAGTCCAAGTACCATTTTCTTGGTGTGTGTCAGATGAGTCTATGCAATTTCTGTATGGCAGCATACACATTGGGGGCGTGGTCAGGTATGTACACACATCAGCTACTGGCAATGATGCAACAGGCCCCACCCCTATCTGCAAGTATGACGTCTAACACCATCCGGTTCTGCAAGGTGACTAACCGCGTAGCCTGAAGCCCAGCAGTGATGTTTGTCAATATACCAGCTGTTGTATTAATAACACCATCAACAACCCTTGTTAACTGACACATTTTAAGACTATTGGACATGGGCCCCCAAAAGGGTATGATACCCTTCATAGCATCCTCAAACTGTTGTAAGGTGGTATCCGTCTGATCTATATCGTGTGTGTCAATGACCCTTCTGATTCAGGGCAAGTATACACTTCTACGCTGCAGCTGATGATCTTTATGGTAATTGGCCGGAGCAACATACACCCGTGGAAGAAGAAAAGAGAGGTAACATCTGCCTGACCATCCCCTGGGAAGCTTGGGATCCACAGACAAAATAGACATTAGGGGGTAGGATCAAAGGAGGACTATTAATCGTGCTGAGTAGGTAGACGAAATTGCATTTACTTTCCCCCACCTCTATCTCCCCCCTCACCTAGACACAGAAAGCAGCTGCTGATCTGACTATAGACATCACGATCTTGGAAAGATTGGAAATACTCAGAGGTGTTGAACTTCTGGAAATCAGCCATTTCCATTTGAAGCCATGTGCTGTTTTTCACCTTGTCATATTTGCTCATACAGGAGTTTGGGGACAAAGTACAAGAGATGTTTAGTTCTGCCTTACCTATAGGAGTAAACCTATGATGAAAATGTATATAATCAACTGTAGTGTGAGAACCAGCAGGTGTCATAACCAGAGCAGAAAGATGGAAATGGTAGTGTACCATGACAAACAATGCAAACCAACCCTCACAACTTCCTAGATATGATAAAGGCATGGACAAGAAATTATCACTTTTATGAGTAACTGAGGGGAGCGATCCACAAACCCAACAATTTGTTGTATTGGACACGTCATGAGGTTGATGCAACATCTGTATAAAAACATTCTGCATAAGTCTTTCTGTGCTCTCCCTTGTGAAGGGCCAAAGTAACAAAAATGTGTTCAGGGGGAACGGGCGTCGTAGCAACCAATGAATGTACAGGATACTTCTCCCCTAGAAAACAAGATATTCCAAGTATTGCTATTAGGGCAATCACAACTATTAATGCAAAAACTATTTTACTGTTTGTAGACCAACCCCATGCTGGAAACAGTGGTGCAAATGGCTGCTGTTCTTCATTGATAGGCCGACCAAACAGATGCATTATGAAGCAAGAAGGGAATGCAGTAAAAGTAATAACAAAGGCAATTGTTCCCAGTGTCTGTCTAAGCCTCACTGGTTCAGGCTCTTATTGTTCATCAACATTGGCGCTCTTGAACCGCGGCGGTGGAGCTGCTCAGTCCTAGTTCTCGAGGAATCCCATGTCGCACAGGATAATGTAACCGCCCGCCCGCCCCCCCCTCCCCCTCCCCCTCCCCCTCCCCCCTCCCCCCACCCTAAGGGAGCACGTTGAATCTATCCTGGCCAATGTCAGAACAATGTACCAATCTCGCCTCACCTTAAACTAACACAAATGGTACGAAGTCAAAGTACATCCTAACTTGCACAGTTCATCCCTAACTAGTCTGACTTCTCTTTTGGGGCACCATTCTTCAACCAAGGGCGCAGATTGTACCTGGTGACTCCAGGCACAGAGGGTTCAACGAAGAGGGGCTCTTTAATGGCTCTGATTTCAGGCGGGACCGCTGCATTTAGTACATCGTCGTTCTCAGCATCCGTTTGGGTCCATATAAGCTGCGTGTCACTGAAGGGGGCGAACTGAGGTATCTTTTCTCCCCAATACCATCCCTCACCCACTGGTCATAGGGTAAGGACAAGGGTACTCTATGGCAGTGACTGGAATGGATCCAATTCTTTCTGACAGCGACTTTCACTGCGGCCCTGGTAACAAGGAGGACTAACTCGGGCCCCTTCCAACGGGGCTCTAGGCTATCCTTCCGCTGAAAATTTTGTAGTCAACACCCAGTCCCCTGGCTCAATGTTATGACCGGGCCCCTCCAGTTTGGGCGGAAGCGATTCTCGAATCTGTTGGTGACTAGAACATACATTTTCAGTTAACATGGGTAATCAGTCAATAAAGGGTACTCAATCTCTGAGAACCTAAGTGGGTGCGTGATGTCCAAGACAATTGCCAGGCGTCCGAAAACGATCTTGTAGGGTGACAATCCTGTCCTAGAATGTGCTGTAGTTCTTGTGGACAAAAGAGCTAGTGGTAAACCCTCTGGAAACTGCAACCCGGTGGTCTCCCGAATCTTTGCCAATTTCAGTTTGAGAGTACCATTGTACTTCTCAACCAAACCTGCTGACTGGGGGTGATTTGCAGCATGAAACTTCTGTTTGATGTGTAGTCCCTCACAAACTAACTGAATAACCTTGGCATTGAAATGACTTCTGTTAGCACTCCAGCTCAAACAGGGCAAGCTGAAGCGAGGAAAGAACTCATTCAGGACTATCTTTGCAATTGCAATGGCTGCATTTTGTTTAGTGGGGTAGGACTCAACTCATTTACTGAACGCACATACAACCACCAACACATACTTCAAATTATTGACCCTCTCTATGAAGTTCATTTGCAGGACCTCAAAAGGGAAAGTGGGAGGTGCAAAATTACCGGGTAGTGTAGGGGTACACTTGTCAGGATTGTACACCATGCACACCATGAAGTATTTCACTAAATGTGCAGCTGTCTTCGAGATGTTATCATTTTGCCATACGGGATCTAACAACTTGCAAATACCCATAGCACTGATATGAGCTGGGCCATGGGCCATTGTCACTACAGCAAGAACATATGCATCTAGCAACTTCCATCTTTGCTTCCCAAAATTTTCAATCCAACATCCCTCATCGTTCGAGTTTGCTGTACGTTCTTGCCACATCGCTCATTCCTCCACGACGACCTCACTCTGTATCTTCTTCACATTGTCAAGTGTATCCTCAAACATGGAGAACTCGGGCAACAACCTGACGGGACCTGCTACAAACATTCTTTTCAACTTAGTTCCCGCTGTTTCCTTAGCTGTCTGATCTGCAAAAGCGTTTCCCTTACACACATCGCCAGTAACTTTCTTATGGGCGCTGCACTTGTTAGGGAGTGTCAAAGCAGACAAAAGCCTATATATGAGATGGCTGTGCTGTATTCTCGTCCCATGGGAAGTAAGGAACCCTCTCTCTGCCCAGAATCGCCCAAAATGATGCACGAAACCGAAGGCATACTGGCTGTCAGTATAAATATTAACAACCAGTCCCTCACTTAATTCACAGGCTCTTATTAGGGCAACTAACTCTGCAGCTTGGGCTGACTGATAGGGAACTTGTGAGGTCTCAACTAATGTGCGAGGCGTAGTAATCGCGTATGCAGCTGTTGCAGTGCCATCTGGTAATTTAAAACAAGAACCATTGACATATAGTTCCCCTTGGGATTCAGATAAGGGAACATCAGTCAGGTCTACCCATCCTTTCGTCTCTTCATCCGTCCGGAAGATACAATCATGTATGTCAATGTCCTCATTCTCAGAAGGGAGGGGTAGTAGCATGGCTGGATTCAGAGTGGCACAGTGATTGATCGTAATGTGCTTTTGAAAGAGCGTTAGCTCGTAACCTGTCAGACGTGCACTGGTGAAGTGCTGTGTCCTTGTCTTATTCAAAAGTGTATACACAGCATGGGGTACCACAAGTGTGAGGTCAGTATCGAGTAATAGTCCAGCCGATTGTCTTATTAGACAGCCACAGCCACGACCACTCTTAGACAGCTCGGGAGGGCTTGTGTAACAGGTTCAAGCACAGCAGAGAAATAAGCACACTGTCGCTGCTTACCTCCAAATGTTTGTGTTAAAACAGAAACGCACAACCACCCGTCTCATGAACGTACAATACAAAGCATTTAGCATAGTTAGGGGAACCAAACACTGGAGCCAAGCAAAGCGCAGTTTTTAATTGCTCAAAAGACTGCTGACACTCTGGCATCCAAGGCAAGGGGTCATGCATATCCTTTAGTGTTAGCGCAAGCAGGGGCTTAATAAGCAACAAATAACCAGGTATCTACTGCCTGCAATAGGAAGTGATACCTATGAAAGCACACACATCTTTCTGAGTTCACGGGACAGACATTTTAACTATGGTACTGATGTGCTCAGGGGTCAATCCCCTACCCTCCTTCGACAGTAGGTGACCTAATGTCGACAATACTGACATCTGGAAAGGGATACTTTATGGCCATGTTGAGCTAAATGTAGCAGCAACTTAACTGTACTGTCTTTGCAACCTTGTTCTGTATCTACAGTGATGAGCAAGTCATCGACATACTGAAGCAATACATTACCTGTAGGGAGTGACAAGGAATTCAGCTGACCTTTCAATGCTTGTCTATAGATACTCAGAGTCTCTGTATAGGCTTGAGGAGCTCGACAGAATCTAAAGCTTCTACCGGCGAGGGTGAACTCGAACAGATATCTGCTATCAGGATGAATGGGAATACTGAAGAATGCATTTTTCAAGTCAATGACAGAAAAGAATTTAGCAGAAGAGGGAATCGTCAAGAGAGTCGTAATGTCTGGGACCACCGGAAACTGGGGAATCACTATCTTGTTAACTTCACACAAGTCAATCACAAAGCGACAAAACATCTTTGTGATACTCAGAGGGACCCGAAGTTGTCCTTTTAAGAATGGGAAGAATAGGGCTATTACAAACATTAGCAGTCGACTCCTCAACCACTCCTTTTGTCCTTTGTCAAATTCTGCTGAATCTTTATCAAAGCTCGCTCACCTGCCTGCTGTATCTTATACTGAGCAGTACAGGGTAACATAGCACCTTCCTTGATACGTATCGAAACAGGCGATATCTGCAACAAACCCACATCTGTCACCCATTGCCCACAATGTGGGTGGTACATTAAATTCAGCAGGGAGGGGCGCATCTTTGGACAGATACTGGTTAGCGCACATCACATCAGGACCCATCGTCAAATAGACGCCGGCTAGGGAGCAGTCAATTGAGGCATGCAATTTCTTCAACAAGTCCAAACCCATAAAATTCTCTCCACAACTGGACGTCAACAAGAAGGGCAAATCCACTCTGAAAGGACCAAAAGTCAACACAAGAGGTTTTGAAATGGGTCTCACAACCGGTACACCAGAAAATCCTATCGAAATGTTATTATGGCCAAACATAGCCGCCCCAGGGACCAAGGAACGATAAATAGAGCTGTTCGTTGCACCTGAATCCACCAAAAACTCCTTAGTTGAACCATGCACATCCGCACTAACATATAGACAACGCTGATCTACAGGTACCAAAACTGGTTCCTTACGCTGTCCCCAGCTGTCTTAGCTGCAAGACATCCCGGTCACCTCATCCGTATCATAGTCATCATGATAATATTGTTTGCCCCGAGGGTCGGCAAAGTAGTTCTGATCAGTATGACCCTGGGATGCCACAGCGTTCTGAGCCCTGTCCTGGCCACCATCTTCACAACCATGTCCACAAGACCCTTGCCCTCTTGGGACCACCACCTTCTGCAGAAGTACAGGACAATCGCTGCACCAGTGTCCCTCCTCCTTACAATACGCACACGGATACGGCCCTGCAGGCGTAGTATTCCTGCTAGTACGGGGAAGCTGTCGGGATAAACCAGCACGTCCTCTACCATTCCCTCGAGAAGCCTGCTGCAACAACACCTTTGTCTTCAAATCCTTGTGCTTCCTTTCTGCCTTCTCCTCATTGTCCCTGTGGTCATAATACTGAGCCATATTCAAGACAATAGTAGGAGAAGGTGTGGACCAGGTATTCTCGAAAGCCTGCAATCGAGTCGCAATCTCAGGAAGCAAATGTGAAACATATCTATTGACAAACAATAGAATGCCACGTTTAATTGACAAATTTTGTCCACTATAATCTAGAAACACACTTTCAAAGCGAGTGAAAAATCAGACACACATTTCTTTCTTCTGATGACAAGCCAAGAGCTTGTCCCAATCAACCTTTCTGGGCAGGATAAGCGAATGCATACATGTGATAATGCGGCCTGGCAAAGCAAGGATCTCTGCTTTAGGTTTCTCACCAGGCTTCCTGTCCTGGTGCCATACTTTAATTTGAT
The DNA here is from genome assembly GCF_964261635.1 of Lissotriton helveticus. Classification (NCBI taxonomy): domain Eukaryota; kingdom Metazoa; phylum Chordata; class Amphibia; order Caudata; family Salamandridae; genus Lissotriton; species Lissotriton helveticus. The sequence goes on along the minus strand of NC_136071.1, from coordinate 338,937,493 downwards.
CCCAGGTACCACCCAATTCCACAACATGATCCTGTGTGTGTACTTGTCTCCAAATATCAACCGGAACTAACAAACGAAAGATCATTTCGATATCCGCAAGCGTCATTACTGTTGAAGAGGCTGCCTCAGTCAATTCTTTATAACATGCAGTAGGATTTTTCCTAGGGTCAGGTTACTGAGTATTAAGGGATTAAACCTCACTCCTTTTCCATGGAGTATAAACCCACTGTTCTTGGAAACGGGCCGCTACCCAGGTCTAATAACATTGTGCTAATCCTGTAGCTGTTATTTCTGGGTAATATATGGGGTGGACCTCCCTCATTGGAGACTGAGAGACTGTTGTCGGGCTCTTCTCAAGGAGGCGCCATATCAGTAACGTATACATGATCCTTAATATCATCGATAATCTGCAGTGCTGCATCATGGAAACACTGCTCCCAAAGTCCAATCAAAGTAGCCGACATGTGCTTAAGGGCATGCTGTTGTACAAAAGGCTCAATCTTTCATCACACTCCACACATCCTCCACACCATAAATGGGATTTTGGGCCTACTGGGCTGCCTGATTTGCCACTACCTGTTTCTCTGCCTCTCTCATATCAGATCGCACCAACGTTAGCCCCAGGCATTCCTCAAATTTCGTCCAGTCTCTATCCTCAGGGCCACATACTGGTGTCCCACCACCCTGTAATGCTGGGGAATGGAGGAACACAGTGGGAGTGATAACAAAGGTAGTGGGCATTAACGTCGCTGCTGGCTGGGTCGTGGGTGTAAAGGCTGGCATAAGGGATGCTGAAGCAATAGGTAGGTGTTGCAGGAGTGCTAACAGTCGCAGTTGCCACAGACGACAAAGAAAGGACATAAATTGTAGTGGCCAAAGCAGTCTGACCAACAGTAACAGAAGCTGAGACAGAAGAACCGGGTAGCTAGGCCTGTGAGGGAAGAGCAGGATATACCCGCTGCGCGGCATATGGAGGTGCGGGTCGAGTATCTAATAATTCTTCCATAAAAGCATCATTTTCTTCTCGGGCTACATAAGATGTATCAATATTCAGTCGAACCCACCTATCTTCCCGTCCAATTCCTATCTCCAGCTTTTCTCTATCATGCGCTACAGCTTTCTGAGTCAGTGTATGCATTCTACCCATCTGGCCTCTTTCTCTGCTTTCATTCGCCTCTGTTTAGCCTCTTTTTGCCATATTCTGAGAGAATCAAACACAGACTGCCTGCTTCTTCTTTCAAACAACTTCTGTAAAAAGCAAATTTTTTGTTCATCAAAAGTGCCCATCAACGGCCACTGCAACTCAGCATTGTCCCGTGTATATTTGTGTCATAACATACTAAACATAAAAGGGCCAAGGCCATGTTTTACATACATATCAAAATTCGGGGTTCCTTCCGGAGGCACTGGCTAATTTTCTTCCAGTCGAGCATCAGCAGAGCGACAACGACAACAAGAAACCAAAAAGCAACTGACCACAGGCATTTTCAAAAGTAAGCCAAATTCGTTATGTTGCCGGGCAAAGTGTTCACAAACACTTTGTATCTAAATCGGTCCTCAGAACGTACCAAATGCAAACCAAATATTGGTCCTTAGACCGTACCAAATGCAAACCAAAATTGTACCATGACCACAAAGAACCAAAACAAACTAATCTGGTGAACACAGGTCAAACAAATTTATTCTCCACTGCAGACTCTTCAGACCAACGGTCAAATCCAAGGTTTCGCCGTTCAGGACCCCAGTTGGGAAGACCGCTGGGCGAGGCACTGACTGGCCAGACAGACAGGCAGCTGCGAGATCAGGACTTTCTCGTGCAGGGATCCCTGGTCCTCCCGTCCGACCCAACAATGGCCCAGACCTCCACACCCATCCGCGGGCGAGGATGGGTCACCCAATGGAGTCCCTGTTCGGGCGCCAACTACAAGAAGTGGACCGATTAGGGTCACTCGCGTCCACCTCTCAGCCTTCCATATAAATGAAGAGTCAGTCAGACCATAGAGAATACAAACCAAGTATATTATTCAGGTACACTCGAGCGGAGTCCAGTCTGACCAGCCTCCTAGGATTGCTGCAGAGGGACTGACTTCAGCCAACATAGAGATACATTTCTAAACCAAAAAAGTCCCTCCCATAATGGAATTCTACTAGCAGGTGCAGCTAAAACAAAGGGATACAGTAAGACGAGTCTCGACTCTGAGTCCAGGCACATATCATCTTCATGCCAAGGTCATTCTGTTTGTGTCTACCGCTAGGCTACTGGGAGAAAGCCTCTATCTGTGGGAAAGGAAAGCGTTAATAAGAACAGTGTATTCATTAGCAGAGCAAGGCCTAACCTTGGGTAAATGGGACCTTCCACAGCCTGCTTGAGAAGAGAATACACAGTTTACGACATGATTCAAAATGATGGCTCAACATAAAATGGTGCGGCGAATGCTAACTTAACAGAAGAAAAAAAACAAGCAAGGTATCAAAACATTAATTTCATCACGTATCCGCCTTTAGCCCTTTGTAAAGCGTCAATATGTTTTCCAAATACATTTTCACTATTGAATGGCATACCCATAATGTTCGACAGAACCACAGGGCGAAAAGAGGAAGCCTTTAGCCAACCCTGTCAGCGAAGAACTATCGCTCCTGCCATTCGTCAGAAAGCAATGGAAGATATATCCATAGCTATGTCGATGACCTCAGAAGTCGCCCTGGCACCCTCTTGAATAATCTTCGTAGCCTCTGCCTTCTTTTACTGAGGGAGATGGTCTAGAAAAGGTGCCAATTCAGACCACATCTGACAGTCATAGTGGCCTAAGACTGCTAGGCATCTGATGCTTTGATCGAAAGAGCCGCAATTGCTGCAAAGCGCTTTCCTATACTATCCAGTCTACAGCCACCATTGTTAGAAGATAAACAAGGAGCGGAGGGGTTTCTGGAGCGCTGCTGCGCCGCCTACATAACAACTGACTCTGGTCTTGGTTGTTCGATTCAACATGCAAGAGAAGACTCAGGGGCTTTATATTTCTTATCCATTCTCAGAACCACTGCAGTGACTGAAGCCGAATTCTTCATTAATTTGAGCCCCTCCTCCCAAATGTAGCTTACCATTGGAATGGCTCTTAGAGATTTCCTGGTGGAATCCTTAAAATCATACAGGAAGCATTCTGCTTGCTTCGTAGGGAGAGGCAGGTCAAATCTTTTAGACGCTCCTTCCAATAACTCATGGAACCCCCCCCAATGTCCTTTGGCGGAGAACTGGCAGGGGAAGGTGAAGGAAACAGTGAGAATGATGCAATGTCGTCTTCCCACTCCATTATACCGCAGAGTCGGTTCTGAACCACCTCTCCTTCCTCCCGCTGCTCTTCTGGATCGCTTTCAATAGAATAGTCTCAAATGGTTACGACCCGAGGGGCAGCTATACTCTCTTGTGCTGGAGGACATTCTGAAGCACCAGGAAGTGGCGTTTCATGCTGCCTGTCATGCCGACTTGGAGTGCGGGAGCTGATGTTTGTAATTCCGGAATGCGTTTATAATAGTCATCTAGCATGTGCCTGAGATCTGTGACAAATTAAATTGGCACCACTATGGTGTCACCTTGTGAAGTGCCATATTCTCATAGTCCTCCTCAAAGTCATAATGTTGCTAGAAAGAATTATATCGGTGCGGCCTAGGCAGAGGACGACCTCTAAAATAAAAATCTGTCTCCATACACTCTAAAGTATCCCGAAGTACTCTTCCTCACGGTCAGCGTCCTGAGACTTTACTTTCAATTGTGAAGGACTATCAGCTGATCCAAACAGGCCCTCATCTGCAGACTCCTCTATATCCAGAAGGTGTGACAGAGGAAGTGGTGATACCTTGCTCATGGATGTCAAATTCGATGTTATCCGTACAGCTTCCAATGGTATGGTGTCTTTCTTCTGTTCCTTTGACGAGATAGTCAATAGAGAGATGCACTTTATGATAACAGTCTTCGTCTACCCCTGAATTGACATTGGGGGAATGATTGTGGTCATCGACGAGGGTGTTGTCAAGGCGCCAGTCGATGAGGTAATCGTCATCACCCCTCTCGTTGACTAGGCGGGCGTAACGGTCATCATGGAACTGAAGGTAGCCGTTGACGGCGCTTTCGATTTTCCTGCAGTCGTTGACGGAGCGGTTGTCGAATTAGTCTTTTTCGCCGAAGATCTGTGAGGAGTGTGAGCGCAGACGTTGATGGTCTCTTATGAGTAGCGCTAGAAGATGATTCTTAGAGACTGCGGTTTCAGATGTTTGCCAGCCGAGATCAAGTTGAACTCACATTATCTGAGCCAGATTTAGATCTGGACCTTTTCTTCTGCAACCATAATAATAATCTAGCCTCTCTGTCCTTCAGAGTCTTGGCAGAAAAAGTTCTGCAGTATTTACAATCCCTTGGAATATGGTTGGGATGTAAGCAATACTGACAGTACTTATGAAGATATTCGGAGAACAACCTTGCCTTTCCACAAGAGCTGAACAATTTCTTCTTAGATCCTTCTGACATATTGAAATTAAGCAAATACAGAATACCTTAAGCTGAATTCCTATAAGGACATTCCAAAAAGGAACAGAGCAGGATAAAAAATACACAATTATTAAGAACTGAGCAGCGCTCAGGGAGACTCCTCACACGATGTGTGGCTGGAAATTTGAGCTATTTTGGCTCTGCAGGGGCTTGTGGTCTCAGGGCTTGTACCTTACTGGCTGAAGTTTGGGTCTTTTAGAAGGATGAGAATTGGTCAACAAATGTTATTGCTTTGGCAAGGTTTCTAATGTGCTCCTTTTAGTACTGCTTAACAAAGTACCATGGGACTCCCACCATGACACCACGAAAGATTCAAGCATGAGAATCTATGCAAGATTCAATATTGGAGAAACATAATAAGTGTTTTTTAAAGTGCTTGGTTACACCGGAACAGTGTGTCCCCGCGCTGAGACCAGCACCTATGTAGGCTAATAAAGATGCAGAGCTGGCAGTAGAAATAGGTTATGTAGGCTAATAAAGGTGCAGAGCTGGCAGTACAAATACCGGGGACTCGCCTTCAGGTATCAGGAGGAGCCAAACAGCCAGGTTTTGAGTTTATTACTAAATAACTTCTTAGAGGGTTCTGCTCTTGGGTGAGGTGGTAGCGAATTCCAGGCTTTAGAGTCCAGGAAGGAAATGCAACATGCCCCTAGTCTGGCTCTTTAGACCCGGGTCACCCATGCTAACTTTGCTTTAGAAGACCTTAAATCACGAGATGAAGAGTATGGATGAATCAAGAGGCGAAGATATGGGACCTTTCTGGGAGGGAATTTTACAATAGGAGCACATGGCTTTGAAGCAGATTCTTTTTTTGACAGGGAACCAGTGGACTGTGTAAAGAAATTTTTTCCTGCTAGTAGAGGCAAGTTTGCTCTCTCCATGCCAGGGCTCTCATGGGAACTGGAAACAATGTCACCACTTGAGTTTAATGTAGCACCTGAAAACACTTTTTCTTGCTCTGGGATGGGAGATGATTTTTCCTATTTTTTGGTTAACCCCAGCTTGTACAGTGTTACTATCACTGAATGTTCTTCTAGCATTGGACTCGCAAGCTCGTTTTTAATTCACCGCTCGTCCAGATAGGGGTATCCTTACATCACTCTACTTTCAAATGTGAGGCTACTACTGCCAGAGATTTTGTGAAGACCGTAGTTGGAGATTTTATCCCAATGGGTAATGTCTTGAATTTATATTGTATCTTGTCTACAATGGATCTGAGGAACGTCTTATGGTTGGGGTTCATCAGTATGTGCAGGTAGGTATCCTTGAGGTCTATAGTAGCTATTTAGTCCCTTTTTTAGGAGTGGTAGGACCCTTTGTAGCATAGTCATTTTGAACTGTTTTGTTGTGACATTTTAGCAACATGAAAAGAACAGATTTTATTTGTCTATCGTTTGTTTTAACAGAGGTTATTTTATTCTTGCAGCAGGTGAGAATCCTTCCTCAAAGGGACTCCGTTCTTGGTGGTTTTTGGAGCAACTACATGCAATATACAGGTCACAAAATGTTCAGCATCCACTTATCTGAGGTGATCCCCCCTCCCCATACTTGGAAGAATCCCCCAATGCTGCACCCAATGGTGTTGTGGGCGTAGCGTAGCTCATAGGAGTTACTTTGCAGGAGGGCTTATGCCCTTAGGTGGTCTGTCTTCTTTCCCTTGCTCTGCCCTGAAAGGGCTGTTGTGGAGTAAAGGAGGACGATCAGTCCTGTGCTGCACCCTGTGCGCCACGGGAATGAGTGAAGGATGTCTGGGCAGCGGGCTTGACTAGAAAACGCTCCTGCACAATGTTCTTCTGATCAATGTGGTGCCTCTCTTAAAATGACCCCCAAAGTGTAGGGCTCCTATTGCCTTGTTTCATTGTCCGTTTTTACCTGTTGCAGTGCCTCATAACTGGAGGGTTGCACAGGTGGTCCCTTGAGAAAGGTACATTTATGACTGAGATCTGCAATTCTTGCTTGAACCTAGAGACACTGAGCCAGGCTGGCCTCTTTAGTGTTGTACCTGTGCACATCTGCCTGATTAGGGTTTGCTGTGTCAATGGCCAATTTGAGTGTTTGAAATGATGCTCTCATACTGGATGATGGTCTCCACCCTCTTACGCTCAGGTGGTGTTGCATAATTTCTTCAATTTATTCCCATTGTTGGTGGCCATAGCAGTTCAGGAGTGTGCTGACGTTTGCAATTCTGAGTGGCTGCGGCTTTCTCCATTTTTCAATCCTCTTGATCTACCTATCCGGTGCAGGGCCCGTTGATGTAGGACAGTTACCTCTCTTTCTGGCTATAGCCATGATGATTGAACTGCCCACTACACTGACCCAATGAAAAAGTCCTGAGAGTAATGCTTGTACTTAGTTTCCACTCGAGAAGGAAGGTTCTCGAAAGGCTTTCTGGTCGAGGATGCTTGAGAGCACAGGCAAGTAAAGTTCTTTTTCTGGGAAGGCACAAGGGTTTGTAGAAGGAAGCAGGACTCTGCAAGTTTCTCCTCTATCAGCACCCTGTAGGTGTCTCCTGTCCACTTTATCAGTTGTAGGCCGCTGGGTCTGGTGGCCAGCTTCAAGGGATACTAGTTTACTCCCTCTTCTGGAAAGCCAGAGTATAGGTCTTGCCAGTTTTTCTATTACGTGCCATGGCCTTCGAAGTTGAATTTTTTCTTACCCTTATAGAAGTTTTCTTTCTGTAATTACTCAGGTGGTTTTGACATAGTTGAATGCTCAAGCTCGTCATCTGCTTTTGACACTGCTGGATTTGTTGGAATTTGAAGTTGTCACATGAGGGCTGCCATTTCAGCGTAGTCAATATTTCTTTTGCTTGACCACAAGTGCTCCTTTTTCGGCGTTAAATTCTTCCTCTTAAGAGAAAGTTGCTCCCTGTGTCAATCACCTTTTGGCATTGAAGAGGGCTTTGAGGGTTTGCCTCCCAAAGCACCCGTAGTCTTGGACCCTTGAGCCTGTTTTTTGCTGCTGCCTTGGACTTAAAGTCCAGTGTTGTTGACTCTGCCCCACTATGTATCTCGTCACCTGATGCAACTTCTTGGGGTCAACCTCTTTTGAAGCCTGCCTCTGTGCTTCCAGCTTCTGTAGGTCATTAACATTCTTTGGCATCAGACCTCTCGCCAACTCAGTTTTGTCAGTGGTTTCTTCCTTGCTGCTGGACAGGCCAAGGTCCTTGAGTGAGGTGTGCTTCTGCTGCAAGTACATCCTTGGTATTGCACTAATTTCTGTTTCTTCCTGACCGACAGGGTTTTTGGAAGGAACTCATCTCAGGCTCACAAATCTGTAGCGCAGTCCTTCAGTAGGCATAGATTGCAGACCTTGTGGGAATTCTATTGTGCAAACTTGTGCTAGCACCTTGTGCAAAATATGAAGGGAGTGTTCTCCATCTCCCCTGAAATTTCCAAGAACCTGGGTGCACATTCATTTTCCACGTTGTGTATTCTCAGTAAAAAAAAAAGAAAAGTCACACTAGCATTCAACCCAAGTTTTCAGTATCCCTCAATGATGAGAAGAATGGCAACCACAAAGTTGGAATAAAAGGAAATCTGACTAACTTGTGCAACATCTATCTGGACTGACTTAACTTTTTAGGTCGAGCTGGTAAACTGCATCCCAAGGATGCAGGTGTCCAGCTGGAGACCTAATGTTGCCTGTCTCGAGGGAAGGAGGACAAGAGGGTGTTACGAGCTTTTTCCCTGGATTTGTGTGGGCGAACGCGCACGTTCCGTCCTGCGCCGCGCCCTTCCCTCCCATACTCCCAGCCAGTCAGCCTAACGCGCATGCATGCACACAGACACACACACGCGCGCACACGCACTTACACAGACACGCAGGCACCCAGACAGGCAACCCCCCCCCCACAGTCACACACACACACAGACTCCAAGACACATACACGCACGCACGCTCACACACAGCCCGCCGCCGCACGCGCACACACACATGCCCCCGCCCTCGCAGCCCAGCAACAAGGCGAAGCCCCACTCACCGGCTTCCTTGGTGCAGCGGCTCTCACCGGCAGCAGGACTCTTCCTCCCTTCTTCGGCACCGGGGCGCAGGGTAGGCTCCTGCCTGCTCCGGTGCTCCAAACAATCGCGGCTTTTCCGTGGGAGGCGGGGTAGGCTCCCGCCCTCCTACTTCCTGTTTCCGGTTGTCCCGCCCGGCCTGCCTGACTTCCTGGTCGCAGGCCGGCGGCGCGACTGCAGCACGCGCTTAAGTTATGTCAACAATCACAGATCCTGCTGTCATGCTTGGCCCCGAGGTTAGTATCAGCCTCATATTTAAGGGCGTGTGGAGAAAATTTTGTGAATTATTAATAGAGGTTAAGAAATTTACATATTGGTGCCCGCAGGTTGGTAGTTTAACCTATTGAAGCCTCTCCGGAGGCGCCCCAAAATGTGAGAGTTGGAAGAATCAATTGTTCGTATGCATGGACAGCCGAGACTCAGTTTGAGGATGTTTCTAGATGACTGTGGATTGTATCTTATTAATGCGCTACGATATGCTTGTTTTAGAAGTCCACATGTTCGGCTTTTGAAGTACCTACTTTTTGCTGTCATATTTGAGCTTGAGTTCTCATCCTGCTACCGAAACGAGAGCTTAGACACTTAAGCAGTGTAAACAGAATGTGGCTATGTTGTATATTATGTAGAAACAAATGCAGTTGTAATAACCACTTGGAGGGAATCTCCAAGCTCTGACAACTGTGAGTGATGTTGCAACCCCAAGTTATGTCATTACTTTTATGTAAAATGCTGGGGCACCCCAGAAGGGGTCCCAGTGAAGAGCTAGATTGTCAAAGCTTTAAAAAAGGACAAGACCTCCCAAATTCTTCTCAGCAAAAAGACTGAGGGTTGGCCCAGGCACAGTGAAAGAGCACCCCCGTTCCCACCCTCAGATTAAATCTAAATGTAAGGTTTTTGTGGGAATAGGACATGGTGTGAGAGACCGAATATCTGGTACTAGCCCAGTCTTGTTGCTGGTTGTCCTCAGCTGGTTAGTGCTCCCCACACTGAGACCCCCCTCACACATTTGTGGATGGAGTCAGAGAGCCTGGGCGGTATCCATCTTGGCAGCAGGTGTGTTCAGGATCTCACACTGATCTCGTATTATTGCGCTCTCTGATACACTGAACATAATTTCACAAAAGTTCTTTAGAAAAGTTTAAGCTATTGCCATTATAAATTACAATAACTTTTATTTAAGTATTAGTTATTTAAAAAAATTAAACGCCATTGTTATTTGTAATATCAATACATCTAAGTCATGTAAATACAAAACATATTGCATTACAAATGCTATAGGTATCACATTTGCGAAAGTTAAAACTATTGGCATTGTAAATGACGAAGCTATTAATTTAGGTATTTAAAAAAAAAACATAAATAAAAACTTTGCCATTTACAATACCAATAGCTCAAACTTTCCTAATGCGAGACCTATTGCATTGCAAATGCTTGTTATACTATGTTTGAAAAGCTATTAAGGCCTTTAGGAGTGCTTCGATCTCTTGCAATTCTTGCACACTACTTTACAAGGCAACTCATTCAGGAAAGTATATTCCTGCAACTTACTAAGCTGGCATAAGATGAGCTCACACCCCAACAAAGAACACAATATAATGCACGCCCCTAACGCATCACTTCACAAAGGGTAAGTTTTGCCACCCTTTTGTCTCATCTCTTCTAACAGCTCAATATAGAACATATCCCTGTGGCAGTCTGCAATATCTTGAATCTCAAAATCTAAAAAGAACTCAACGTTCAGTTATCAAGTTTGTGTCATAGCAGCCACATAATGAGTGTAGAGTCCATCATATGCACCACAATGTATTTGTTGTACCCATAGTTTCTACTGCCATGGAAGGTGGACTGACCAGAACCTGCTTCGCATTTGACGCTTTATAATCAAATACATTATTTTCCTGTGAAAGAAATGGGCAGAAGCACATTCTGTCTAAATAATATCAGGAATGCCAAGAGTACAAAGAACAACGTTAACCACGAGACCAAAGACAGAGTGGTTTATAAATGTCACCTGAACCACAGGATGGCAATATAGGATCATTTTGCACATTACTTGTTATGTATTTTTATGTTAAGTTATATTTTGATTTTATTAGTCATTGAGCATGATCCATTTAGTATTCATTTTTTGTCTGAGACCACAGCAATGTTGGCCATTGATTTAAGAAATGTGTGCTTTTGTTTGGGTAATATACTATTACTTTACTTGGGTTTTATGCAAAAATATGTATTAATCTAAAGTAAATTTAAAATGCAACGCAAATTGTGAAGAAATTTAAAACATTCATTCTAAAATGTTTTCTTTTGTAATACACTGCAACTATAACATAGGTTTAACAACATGAATATAAAGAAAAGTGCAATGTAACAGTGGTAACTTCGCTGATATAGTTCTGTGTATGCAATGTTTATTTTCAAATACTGTGGGTGAAGATGTATTGGTAGATGCTTGCATCAAGAAGGGGCCCGCAAGAGTGTGCAGATTATTGGTTTTGGAAAAGCAGAGTCTTTTTAAAAGCTTTTCCAGTACAAAGAAAGATTAAATGCTTTATTTGTTTAGGATACCGGCAAATGAACTCCACGCTGAATTATGGGAAATTGATGGTTGAGGGTGTCAGAAGGCTTGATTTGCAGATGTTCTAGGTACAAAGACAAACTACAATGAATCTTAGATTGTGAATAGCGCTGCAATAGATATTAGGCTCCAAGTCCATATTATGATGGTTCTGCAAAAAAATCTAATTCATTTGAACACATAAGTGGAACAAGCACATACAATCTTAGGGTACAATAACCTATGTCAGTAACCGTATAAAACTGACAAGACTAAGTTCTGTTTTAAAAAGCCTCCAAATATTGTAACAGCCATGAGAGGATGTTGGGCTTCCTTCCAAAGCACCCCCTAAGTCCCTTACTTATCAGTGTTAAGAATTTTCTTTTTCAGCTTGAGGTATTTTGTCCGCTTCTTATGAAGTAAGGCAGGCTAGAGACAAAGCACTTTATGATCAAGACCACGAGAGCAACAATATAAAATCTGAGACACAGTGAAGTGTTCTTTACACTAAGATCACTTCAGGATCATTCTGGAACAAAATTAGACTTAGCATGGGAAAGGAATATGTTACTTACTAACCCTGTAAGCATCTATTCGTAGCGTGTAGTGCCATAGATTCATGTGCTTGGCATACTCCTGCCATCTAGTCAATGGTGGCTTCACCGCTAAGGCGGAGGAGCGTCGTCCAACAAGAAAAATTAAATGTTAACGTCAGGTTATTATCATTTTGTTTTTCCCTGGCGGATCTCCAGGTGCAGGGCGAGGCTGCCCAAAGAGCAGGGGAGGAGTGGTAGGCACTCCACAAGTGCGCATGAAGGTGTAGCCGGCAGTCTCAACAGTCATTCGTACTGTGCATGTTCCCCACCAGGCTGTAAGGCACAGCCTGGTGAGGAACAAGCCCAGGCTCCCATTCGCAGTCTAAGTGTCGAGCCACGGCGCTCAGAACAATCACAATGCTGCATAGCAGCGTCTTGATTGGCTAGAGAAGTCTAGAAGCCTGGGTGCTTCCTGTTCCTGCATCGTGGAAGGAGGACGGAGGAGAGACAGCTGATGGTAAGGCAAGTTTATTTTCCTTTTAATTTTTCAGTTTTCTTTCACGAAGATGTGGCCAGGGAGGCAGTTTCTCGTGTGGCACTATTGATAGTTGTAGGGTTGTGAAACATGCTTGTTGCTGCTGCCATACTAAAGACCTTATGGCAGGTTGCTCTATAATATGGGGGTGAAGGGTATAGGTCGGAATCAGTGTCATCCACAGGGTCTATGTCATATTGATACCATGGGTCATGGATAGTATATAGGTGTCTCTGTTGGTCTGGTTAAGTATGGACTATCATATGGTTGAATATCATCTCCTGTGTCAATGTCACCCATTGATGATGGTGCAGGTGATGTATGCAGTTGTTCCGAAGGAAGGTGTGAGAAGTTGGCTTGGTGTATGTGTACACTTATGTAAGTGGGCACCTTCCACCAATCTAGACGACCCTTATGGTGGTTTTAGTGGTCTTATACAACCTTAGAAAGCTCTCTAAGTGGTAGCTGTGGAGAGCAGCCTTCAGGCTTAGTCCAGGAGTGTAAAGCAGCTTTATTTTAGCAGAACATAATCTTATTGATATAGATTAAGTGAAAAAGAACCACACAGTGGATTTATAAAAAAAGATGTATTTATTATAAGACACTCACTAACACATACAGGTTTCTCCTAGCCGGAGGTATACACAATGCACACTATACTTCTCAATAGAAACAGGTAAGTAACACGTAATACACGGTTGTCACCAGGGTGAGACAAACCATATACTAAAAATGTTTTATGCGAACGACGACTCGAGTCAAGACTATACCCAGAAGATGTAGAAGTGCCGGGGACCCAAGGAACCACCCAAGGAAAGTAACCAGGAGGCCGTGTGCAGAGTGGGAACACGACTGCAGGATCAATGAAAGTCAATGGGTAAGTTGCGGTTGCAATGTTAAAAAAGAAGGACCCTTCCCAGTGGACCCTGAAGAAACTTGTGGAAGACAAAAGGTTGGAGAGCCACCCCACCGTGGATACCCTAGAAACCAGGATACCTACACCAGGGAAGTCAGGTGCATAGGTGTGAAGTGGCATCGGAAACCGCCGTCGAACCCAATGGAGGACTTCAGGAAAATGCTGCTACTTGGGAAGGTGAAAGAGTCCAGTGAAACCCCAAGGTGGATTTAAGTTGAGAAGTAACTGCAAACAGAGGGGACAGAGTCTATGCCACTCAAGAGTGTCCAGGAGGCACGGAAGATAAATGCCTACTGATGTTGTGTTGCAGGAGAGACGACAGTGACCTTGGAGCTGCAGCTATGAGGACCAGGCAACGCTGAGGAAGACCAGGAGCCGTTCACAAGTTGTTCCACGTCGGATGTCGAGAGTTGAGGGGTCGGTGTCCGTCGGGAGCACCAACAAGCCTTGGCAACTGCAAACAACGTGGATAGCGAAGAAGGTGCAATGCCAGGACCAGCAAGATCCAGGTGACTCGCCACAAGCAGGGGAGTCCGAAGATCTTGGTGGAAGGAAGCCACCAAGCCTTGGCAACTGCAAGTCGACACTGTGCACAGGGGTTCGGTTCCTGTGGCTCCGACGAGGGATACTTGCCTCAATCTGAGAGGACAGGGCAGGCCTGGAGGGATGTGAAGAACCACCAACTGTGTTGCTGAGCCTTTCGGAGCCCATGGGAGCCTAGGATCAGCAGACCAGTTATCTTAGTTGCGGTACCTGCAGATGCAGGAAAGGGACTCCTTCACTTCAAGGCAGATTCCTTCAGGTGTCTTGAGTGCCCACAGGCATTGGAAGGTTCCTGTATGGAGCACAGGCACAGACATTGCAGTAGACAAGCAGGGCGATGAGATCAGGAGCAGCAGGAGTCTTCCCGGTTGCAGCCTTGATGCCCAGAGCCAAGTCCTGAGTGCCCAGCTGGTTGAAGTGGTGTCTGGAATTAATCTTGTCCCACGACGAATCTAGGGACCCCACCCTCAGGTAAGTCCTTAGGAACCCTAAGGAAAGGGTTGGGACGATTCAGGGTTCCCTCCCAGGGGAGGGATCAGACAGTGGGGAGGATACTCCCATGTCTTTTGTCCAGCGTCGCGCCAGAGCGGAAGCCAACGGTTCCTTGAGCTGGTTTGCTACGCAAGGCACCACGTGTGCCTTTCAAGCAGACTGAGTGGTGCTCGCAAGCGCTCCCACCCGGCCTCAATACACTTAACCCTGTCTGGGAGGTGGTCACACCTCCCTGTGACAGGATACCTATTGTTCTGCCTTCCCCAGCAGGAGGGCAGTGTAGTTCTGAAAATTCTGGACTCGTGAATAAAACTTCGTTGTAGCACGACGATTTTTATATCAAAAGACCGAAAATGGCTAGTACACTATGTACAAGCATTTTCGTCATATTCGAGTGACGATTTCACCTCGAAATCGTCATTTTCGTCTTGAACCCTTGGCTTCCATTTTGTGTACGGCAGCCATTTTGTGGGTTGACCTGACATAGGCTTATAATACAGCTAAATTCGATATCAAGGACACGTACACCTTGATTGACTTTTCTCTGACCTGAGCAAGCTGAGACCATTGCCCCAGGCCGAACCTGTTTGGTCAGTTCCTCTCCCAGTGGCCGAACGAGAGAGCATCAAGGCACAACATGTCATAAACCCTTTTCATCGCACACACACCCTGCCTAATCTTGCTCCCACCTGTCCCTGTTCCGGTCTCTCTGACTTGCTTTACGAGGAGGAGGTGCCCGTTTTTATTGGGGGGTCCACCGATATCTGATGAAACTGTTGGGCCTTGCCGGGTAATTTTTTGTGGGCTGAACAAATTGGAATGTGGGCTTGTCATCATGACTCTGCTTTTTCTTTGTAGTAGAAACATGTTAACAGTATACTAAAATGTGGAGAATGTTTGCCTGAAGCACAATATTTTGTATAAAAAGAGAAGCCTGGCTTTGTAAGATTGAGCAGTCTCCTGAGAATATACTTCCCGTGTGTTGTACTTCTAGGACCTGTTACTTGGTTGCAGCCAATAAAATCGATCCTTGACTTCACCTAGAAGACTGAGTTTCTGTGGTCTAAATCAGGAAAGTACTCAAGGTCTTTGGGTGTGTTCCCTGACACCACTGGGTTACCGGTTCGGTACCGGTTCTGAAAAGCCCAGTACCTCAGTTGGCGCCCAACGTGGGGCGATACCAGCGGTACTGGTCCAGCCAGAGGTTCGTGAGGAGCTTCGTGAGAAAATTCTGGAGGAAGGCCAACCACTTCATCGACCCCTGCATGTCGACGTGGTCCGAAAGTCTTTGCTGCGAGGTTCCCCGCTTCCCGACGGCTACAAAGGACTGCTGCCCTGGCTATCGCCCTGATTTGGACCCTTGAAGATTGGTAGAGCGAAACGATAAGACGAGTCTTCTGGTGATGTCATCGATATCTCAGTTAAGTACAAGTGGAGCGTCTCCCAGTCCTTAGTTGGTCTTAGTTTGAGTATCCCCTTTGGGATCATTTTTTTTTTGGAACTTGCAAGTGCCAAAAACCGAAGGACTCGTGTATTCACGAGAAATATCGTAATCGATAATCCTTTGAAATTTGAAGCTAGACTAGAGAGCGAAGATGCCTGGTCTTAGCCGACTTGGAAATTTGTTTTGTCTTGGTTGTAGTAAAAGGGACTCCCGATTGGAGGACTCGTGTCCGGTTCCTCCGATTGGAACTCCAACTTATGAACTGTATGTGAAACATGGAGTATGCCCCATCACATATAATGAAGTGTGGATCAAATACACCAGAAAAGATAGTGTTTTAAAATGGCCCCAATATGGTAGCTTTGACACGGAAATCTTAGACAATCTCGAAGTTAAACTTTTCAAGAAGAAAGCCCGGCCGGCGATGTTTGACTCTTTCCGCCTATGGCGTAAGGAAGCCAAACAGAAGGAAATTAAATTAGCGAAGAAAAATAAGAGAGAAAGGGGAATTTCGATAATGCAAGGTGCTATGCAGTTTAAAGACAATGAAGAAGAACAGATGAGTGAGCAGTTGCACAGGCAACGTAAAATGGTAATAGATAAATGCTATCCAGTTTTGCCGCCTCTTCAGCAAGATGCAGCAAAAGAGCTTGAAAAAGATCCGTTAATGGCGCATTTGTTAAGTTCGCCACCCCCTTATGCGCAAAATGCTACGGCACCTCCGCAACCTTTAGTTGCACAACCTGTGATTGCATTGCCTCCTGCTCCTCCACAGCACCCACCAGCTGTTCTTCAGCTGGCTCCTGCTCCTTCGGTGCAGCCTCCTCAAGGCCCACCGATCACATCTGCTTCACCTGTGCTTTCTACGACTTTGCCTAGTGCACCTTCTATTTCTCCTAATGCTCCCTCTGCTATTGCCTCTGCTCCTGCCTTATCTCACCCTGTTTTTCTGCCCGTTCTTCCGTCAGTTTCTCCTTCCGTTCGACAGAGAATGGCCAACACTGTTACTAATCTTCTCTCACCCTTCTTCGGGTCGCCTAATACGACCCCTAACACGGAACGAAGACAGTTGCGGAGTGAACTGCCTGACTATGGAGAGAGAGATTTACTGAATCGTTTAGCGCATAAATGGGTTATCGACGCTGTAAGGTATGATGTAGAGTCTGTCATGGAAGTCTTCCGTCAATGGGAAGCACCGAAGCAGAGATATGTTTTTGAACAAATGTGTGTTTTTCTCTGTGAAGATTTGGAAGACAATGATCTGGAATACAACCCGCCCGAGTTGTGTCGTGTGCGGTTCGAGTTCGCAGAGGGCATGATCGTAGGTCCCGATGTCGAGAGAGCGGTTGAGACATTGTTGTCGTATCGGAGTAAGGGGGGCACTTCTCGATCACTATTTGAGCGTGACGCATCCGGTAGGAAAAAAGCGGGACAGTACCCCATGAGAGAAGTTCCTCCAGTATGGAAGGAAGAAGTAGCAGCTGGTCCTGGTAATGTTCCACCACTTGTTCCAGCACATTTTCAGCGTGTGTGGGTACATGTTCCTTGGAAGCGAACTGAAGTTTTGGCCCTTAAACAGACATTGCCTGATCCCCGTAAAAATCCCGCAGGGTATTTCAAAGAGTTGTCACAGACTGCTGGGTCATGTATCATGAATTTAGCAGACATAGACATGTTGTTTGGGAACGTTGTTCCACAGCCTCTATGGGGAAAGATTCGTCATGCAGATCATGATCAGGAGTTAGGTGACTCATGGGCTAATATTACTGCTGCAGATGGCCGACAAGTTGGTGGTGCTAAGCCTGAGCCTTTAGTAGCTGAACCTCCTGGTAAAATAATTGATTACATGAAAACGATAATGCCTGCGATGCGTGTAAACTGTGATAAGTTGTCTGCATGTAAGCAGAAGAAAGATGAAACGGTGTCTGATTTCTTCACCAGGTTTGAAGAAACGTTTGTCGACCACAGTGGTCAAGATATGAGCACAGAAGGTGGTCAGCGTTTGTTCGTCGATAAATTCGTGCACAATCTGCTTCCGGAGTTGTGTAAGAAGTTAAAAGATTCAGAGAGTTCATGGGCAGTTTCCTCTTCAGCACAGATATTGGCTACTGCACAATATTACGAAAATCGAGACAAAGACGAGAAAGATAGAGCAGAAAAGAAAACTAAAGAGTTGAAAACGAAGGTTTTGTTACAGCAAGCATATCCGCCACGTGGTGGTCAGAATAATGGTGGTCAGAGTAATTATCAGCAGCCTCAACAGTATCAGAGGAACTCGCAAAGAGTCGAGTATACTCAACCACGTGTCCCTGTAGGCCCCAATCAGTGTTTGTATTGCAAGGAAGAGGGTCATTTTAAGTATAGCTGCCCTATTCTGTTATAGCGCGCGAATGGTGTTTCAAACACAAGAGGTAGAGGTGTCCAGCAAGCGCCTAGAGGTAGAGGACGTGGAAACGTCCCCCAGTACGCACGTCCCCTTCCACCTCAAAATTCTATGAATAGGTTCGATCAGCAGAATAACGCATCTGGTAGGACAGCTCAGTACTATGCTGATGATTACTATACAGAAGATGAGCATTGGGAAGGTAATGATTGCTAGGACAGCCATAGACAAAGAGAGGGAGTTGTTTCAGTTCCAGTAGATCAGAGTGGACCATACGTCGAGGTGATTACATCAGGTGTGTCAGAGCCTTTTCTGTTGGATACTGGTGCTACAAAGAGTTCTATTATGCACTCCAAACTCCCTGGCGCACCTTTGTCTGGCGAAATGAATGTATCAGTGGGTTTTTCTGGAGCCCCGGTTAGAAATCAGATTTCTGACCCTTTGTCTCTTTCTGTTGGTTCTTGTGAATTCGAAGCACCCCTTATCCTGACAACAGGTTGTGGTGAAAACTTGTTGGGATTGGATCTGTTAAAA
This sequence comes from Lissotriton helveticus, assembly GCF_964261635.1. Taxonomy (NCBI): domain Eukaryota; kingdom Metazoa; phylum Chordata; class Amphibia; order Caudata; family Salamandridae; genus Lissotriton; species Lissotriton helveticus. The sequence continues at coordinate 338,918,997 of NC_136071.1, read as the reverse complement.
AGATTGTATGCGACTTTGTACTGTTCTCCTTCTGGAGTACAACTTACACTGGGTAAGAAAATGGTTTCTCCAATGTATTTGTCAAGAGAAACTTCCAACAGAATTGTCATCTCTCCCTAATATTCTTTGGGCTACTGGTCCTAATGATGTAGGTCTTTTGGAAATACCGCCATATGTTGTAACATTGAAAGCCAATGTTAAAATGCCACGCATTCCCCAATATAACATTTCTAGTGAAGGTGAAAGAGCTTTACTAGCGATCATTTATGATTTGATTGAAAAAGATGTGATTGAAGAAACTAGAGGCAACGTTTGCAATAGCCCTGTTCTGCCTGTTTTGAAGCGAACTGACCCTTCCCAGCCACCTGTTTACAGATTCGTGATTGATCTTAGAGAGGTGAATAAAATAGTTGTGCCACAATTTCCAGTTGTTCCTGACATTACTGCCCTATTGACTATGATTCCAGCTTCTGCCACCTGGTTTTCGGTGATTGACTTGAAGAATGCTTTCTTCAGCATCCCGATTGCTGAGGAGAGTAGGGATATTTTTGGCTTCAGTTTAGGAGGACGCAGCTTACGCTTTAAACGCGCTCCACAGGGCTACTGTGAAAGTCCATCAATATATAGTCAAGCTCTAAAGACACAGCTTGATACAATTGTTTTACCTGAAGGTGCTACCCTTATTCAGTATGTGGATGATTTGCTTGTTGCTGCAGATACTGAGGAAATCTGTAAAGAAGCCACGTTGTCATTGTTGCGTCATTTGTGTGATTTGCATCACAAAGTGTCTCTCTCAAAATTGCAATATTGTCGACAAGAAGTGACCTATTTAGGTCATCTCTTATCGAAGGAGGGAAGGAAACTGACCCCAGAAAGAATTCAGGCAATTGCGAAATTGGGTGTGCCAAGAACACAGAGAGAAGTGCGTGCTTTCTTGGGCATTACATCATATTGCAGGCAATGGATACCAAATTTTTCGTTATTAGCCAAACCTTTGGTGGCATTAACGTGTAAAGATACACCCAATCCCGTTCCTTGGTCTGAAGAGTGTCAGAAAAGTTTTTTTGAATTGCACACAGCATTATGTTCGGCTCCTGTGTTAGGTACATCCAACTACAGTAAGCCCTTTACATTGTATGTCCATGAGAAAGAGGGTTGTGCATTATCAGTGTTGACTCAGTTGTTTGGAGACAAGCAGCGTCCATGTGCATATTTTTCGTCGACTTTGGATCCGGTAGCTAAAGCATTGGCGAGTTGTTTAAGAGCAACAGCGGCAGCAGCTGTTTCTATTCGACAGTCTGCTGGTCTAGTGATGAATAATATGTTAGTCGTGATGGTTCCACATGCAGTGGACACGTTGTTGAACAGAACCAAGACACAGCACTTAACTAGTGCTCGATTGACAGGTTACGAATTAACCTTGTTAGCAAGTCATGTGCACATAAAAAGATGCAACACACTCAACCCAGCTACGTTGTTACCAATTGTAGAGGAACTAGATGCTTCAGAACAGCATGATTGTTTTCTTAGAACAGAAGAAGAAACAAAAGGGAGAATAGACCTCCAGGACACTCCTCTTGCAAAGTGTGATGGTACCTTATGGGTGGATGGTTCATGCTTCAAGCTTCCGAATGGTGACACGACTGCAGCATATGCTGTCACGACTTTGCATACAATTGTTGAAGCTGCACGTATTCCACATAATTCAGCTCAAGCAGCAGAATTGATTGCACTTACAAGAGCATGTGTGTTGTCAAAAGGAATGAAAGTGACCATCTACACCGATAGTCAGTATGCATTTGGTGTGGCTCATAGTTTTGGACGATTGTGGAAAGAACGTGGGTTCCTGACTTCGCATGGAGCTAAGATTCAGCATGGTCAGTTGGTGAATGAGCTTCTTGAATCACTGACCTTGCCTCTGCAAGTGGCGATTGTGAAATGTAGTGCTCACAAGAAGGTGACTGATTATGTTGGTCGTGGAAATGCATTTGCTGATGAAATCGCGAAAGAAACTGCAAGGAATGTGATGAGCCGAATGTATGTTGCAGGCCCTGCAAGATGGGTTGGTGATGTTGGAATGTGTGAAGACACGATAGAGAGTGTGAAGTCTATTCAAGCTGAGGCTACAGAGAAAGAGTTGAACATGTGGAGAGAAAGTACGGGTAAAATGGATGCAAATGGTTGTTGGATTGAATTGTCAGAGCATCAGAGATGGTTGTTACCCGATGCATATGTGCTTGCAGTGGTTACAATGGCTCATGGAATGGCTCATATCAGCGTGAAAGGGATTTGCAAGTTGTTGGCTCCAGTATGGCAACATTCAGGAATTCCCAAGTGTGCAGAGAATGTGGTCAAGAATTGCATGGTGTGTCTGAAACACAATCCTGGTAGGGGAACCCCAACTCCAGCTGGTCATTTTGCACCTCCTACGTATCCGTTCGAGGTTTTGCAGCTAGATTTCATCCACATGGAGAGGTGCAACAACTTAAAATACGTACTCGTTGTTGTTTGCGCCTTCTCAAGATGGGTGGAAGCCTACCCCCTAAAAGACAACACTGCCTTATCCACAGCTAAAGCCCTTGTGAAAGAGTACTTCCCCAGATTCGGAATGCCTAGAATGGTCTGGAGTGACAATGGGAGTGAATTTGTGGGTCGTGTGATGAAGAGAGTATGTGAAGGGCTAGGCATTCAGCAAAAGTTCCACGCTGCAAATCACCCCCAATCAGCTGGATTAGTAGAATGTTACAATGGCACGCTTAAGTTAAAACTGGCCAAAATCCAAGCGAGCACAGGTCTTAAATGGCCTGACGCTCTCCCTTTAGCACTCCTATCCACCAGAATGACTGTACGTTCGCGAGTGAAACTTAGTCCTTATGAAATAGTTTTTGGCCGCCCGGCCAACATATGGGGAGTGCCAAGGCCCACTAAGTTCAGTGACATTGAACACCCTGTTTTGCTTGATTATTTGTACGAATTGACGGCTAAATTGCGTGTTTTGCACCAACAGGTACATGATACACTGCCTCAAGTCTCTGAAGCTCCAGGACATCAGATCGACCCTGGATCCTGGTCAAGAACTTCTAGCGAACCAAGAACGACCAGCCCAGGTGGACCGGACCGCACCTCGTCCTTCTTTCCACAAGATCAGCTGTTCGGGTGGAAGGGAAGAAAAACTGGATCCACTGCAAGCGGATCCCTTTACCTCTGCCGTACGACCGGTGGGTCCAGGAGGGTGTCGCTGACTCAGAGACTGAAACCGTGCCACGTTTTCTGCCTTTCAGTGATGCACGTGTAAAAGGAACAGTTACTGAACAAGAGAGTGATAAAATTTTGCAACCATCAGTTCGATTGGACACTTCAGAACCTGAACTCCTTTTCCAAGATAATACAATACCAGGAAAACAACGGTATAATTTGAGGCCGAGAAATACGAACTAATAAAAGTGTTTTTTCCCTCCAAGTACTATTTTTGAAAGTGCAGCTCTCCCATCTGAGAAACTTGCTTATTTTTGTTTTTCGAACCGCCATCCGGGTTCCGCTGCTAGGGCCGCGATTGCCCAAAGTCTTTGGGGTGCAGCTGACGACGTTAGGTCGACAGTTCTGGTTGGTCCAAGGGAGTTGCCCTAGACTGACAGAAGCATTCCTTAGCAGAAACAACCTCCCATCGCGGGCAGCACTTTAGAGAGGATGGAGTTTTCCGAGATGGAGAGACCTGCCAAAACCATGAACTTTAAAACCAAGATATGTAAAATAATGACAAAGAAAAGCTTTTTGATATTGTGCATTTTCATGTTATTCAGAGTGATGATATTTTTAATAAGTTATGTTTTATTCTCTTTTCGAGTAACATTTGGACCCACTACATCGCCTATACCTCCTCCTTCCACTGTTTCCTCACATTCTTTTCAATCCCTTCCTGAACACGAATCAGCTAGGAGATTAGAGTTTATTAATAACTCCTTTGTTCAGCTCTTGCATCAACACCAACTAGTAATGAACACGACTAACTGCTGGGTGTGTGGTCTTATGCCTCACACAACGGATAAAGGTATCCCTTATCTGGTCCTGCCATTCAGTCACAATGGTTCTGTGTGGGCATACAGAACAATGTTCATATATGCACATGAAATCTACCCCCTACGTTCTGTAACAGACAATCCTAAAAATAGTGCTCTAGTTAAGGGAATAGTAGATATGATAAAGGAAGGCATTTCTTATGAGACTATCCCGAGAGATGAGACACTAGTATACATAGGATGGAACGTAACCGGATATGGAGCTACTCTGAGTGAGAAACAGCAAGCTAAGAGATCTCCCCCGATTTGGATTGTACCCCATCAGGGTCACCTGTGTCTGCAAGGTACTGGCAAGAATCCCAGAGCTCAGCTAGGGAAAAGCATCTGCACTGAAACATATGTTTTTGCATCTCAGACTTCCCCTCCGTTCTTAGCAGTTAAGGGTACCTATTTCATCTGCCATGATAGAGCCTATACATGGTTGCCCCCTGACTTTTCGGGCACATGTTTTGTTTCGTTCCTGCTGCCTCCCACCTACACAGCGGCGGCAGATTACCACAAGACAAGGATAGTTAGAGGTGTCATCAGCAAAGAAGACACTGCAGGACAAGAATTTGGGGACTTCGTAAAGGGTTTTCTGCCGTTCTGGCGACCCATGGTTAACAGCAGAACATAAGGCAATTGACAAGGGTGGTTGAGTCCACCGTAATTGAAACTGCTGGTGCCCTTAGTAACTTGACTGCTGAGCTCCAGTCGGATCGTCTTATGACCCTTCAGAACAGGGTCGCAGTAGATGTCATACTTGCAGACCGAGGTGGGGTATGTAGATTGATCCAATCGAGTTGCTGTGTTTTCATTCCAGATAACGCTCCAACAGTGTACCAGGCCATCTCTAAACTGCATAAGATTTCCGAATCTATTCATGTGGATAAAGGAGATTGGTCTTTAATGGGATGGTTCTGGGAACTGATATCCGCCTGGGGATGGAAAATTCTGATGGTCATTGGGATGGTCTTAGCCATTATTTTCCTGTTCTGTCTGTGCGTGCAGTGGCTCCTGCAATATGTGGCCTCTGTGCTACATCATGTATAAGGAAACCTGTATCAAGAGACGAACTAAGTAATAGAATGATGTTACAGCAACATCTCAATGACTTTAGGAATATAGAGCTGGACTCAGATTAGCATGAGGATAGGTTAATTGCCTATGTAATGGCAAAAGGAGGGTTTGTAGTTCTGAAAATTCTGGACTCGTGAATAAAACTTCGTTGTAGCATGACGATTTTTATATCAAAAGACCGAAAATGGCTAGTACACTATGTACAAGCATTTTCGTCATATTCGAGTGACGATTTCACCTCGAAATCGTCATTTTCGTCTTGAACCCTTGGCTTCCATTTGGGGGGGTCCACCGATATCTGATGAAACTGTTGGGCCTTGCCGGGTAATTTATTGTGGGCTGAACAAATTGGAATGTGGGCTTGTCATCATGACACTGCTTTTTCTTTGTAGTAGAAACATGTTAACAGTATACTAAAATGTGGAATATGTTTGCCTGAAGCACAATATTTTGTATAAAAAGAGAAGCCTGGCTTTGTAAGATTGAGCAGTCTCCTGAGAATATACTTCCCGTGTGTTGTACTTCTAGGACCTGTTACTTGGTTGCAGCCAATAAAATCGATCCTTGACTTCACCTAGAAGACTGAGTTTCTGTGGTCTAAATCAGGAAAGTACTCGAGGTCTTTGGGTGTGTTCCCTGACACCACTGGGTTACCGGTTCGGTACCGGTTCTGAAAAGCCCAGTACCTCAGCAGATTCGTGTCTCTGGGTGGCAGCAGCCATGTTGTGCTGTCCGGGTCTAGAAGACTGGTACCGGGAGCACTGAGGGCCTCCCGGAGGAACTTTACCGTGCATTAAATCATACCTCCCACACCGTTTATGGTGTGGGGTAGAATTCCAACATGTTTGATAGCAAACATAATAGGATTTGTTACAGCCGGTTTCGAGATGGTCATCGCGTAATGACGTGTGTGCCCCTCTATGTTATATGGCTGTCTTACTTACAACCTGAGAGAATGGACTCCTTAGGCTGTAGAGGTGTCCTGCTCATGCAGGGGGTACCCTCACACTTAGAACTGAGAACCCTGACTTCAGAATTGAAAGGCCTGCTCTAGGGGGGACTTATAGGTTTTAAGTGCAGTGACCTTAGATATTGGAAAACCAAAGTGGTGCTAGCACCAGCTTACACAGGGTGCAATGGCAGGCCTGCAGTTACAAATTGAATGGTCTCCCATGGATGACATAATACATACTGCAGCCCAAGGGGGACCCCTGGGCACTTTAGTATCATATACTAGGGACTGATAAGTGTACACCAGTGTCCAATCTGGCATGTACCCAAGTACGTACTATACCAATTTTGGGGATTAAGCACAGATACTGGGGTCTTGATTAGCAGGATCCCAGTCAGACTGGCCAGAAACAGTATTACATCAAGCATTACTTTCCTACAACAGGTGTTCTGGGAATTGCGTATTAACTGGTAATATTGGCGAAATATAGGAAGGAGAGGTGGAGGAGAAGATCTAGGTACTGAAGCAGGTCGAGGAGATTAAATTGGAGGAAAAAGGATAGGGCTAGCGCCCGTCTTTACGCTTTTTCCTTGGAGCCTTGGGTGAATCTGGTCCCGTAATCCCTTCCTCAAAGTCTTCATCCTTTTATAAAATGTGTCCGTTGGTGGGAGGCATGATTTTGCCAGGCCACTGTTTGAGCTCCGACAATAATTTAGCATTTGATGCCGAGGATATTTTCGTCGCGGACAGGATTGTCGTTGCAGTTTTTTTTTTTGTAAATCTTTTAATTAAAACATAAATCACACATACAAACCAATAATAAGATCTCAGGGAAACCAAAACATTGCAATACATCGGTACGAAAGAGAAATCAGAATTACATGTTCCACCTTAAAATCTCAAGGGTCATTGGTTTCAGGCACATCTTCATCAGGGCTGGGCTCAGGGGGGGGGCACAGATGTCATCCCTGTAGCTGTTCCATGCTCCCAAGATCTTCCCCCACTTACGAGGGCACCCTCTGGCCACATATACCGACTTTTCCCGCACCATACACCAGTCCAGGTCCTCCGCCCACTTGGTGACCCCTGGCGTCTCGACTGGTGACCCAGAGCTGAGCAATATTGCGTTTGGCAACCATATTCGCCAATGTCACCCATTGTTTCTGGGACTCATTCAAATCAGACAGTTCCCAACATTCAAAAGACAACGCCGAGCCTCGGGTCTCATCTCAATGCCCAACACCTGGCTTAGCTCCACATGCATGGTCAACCAGAATTCCTGCACTCGCTCACAATGCCACAATATATGCATTAGGGTACCATCCTAAACATCCCCTCCGACACACACCACTATCAGCACGTCCCATACGAACCAGGCGCGGTCCTGTAATATAGGATCTATGCAGGATTTTCAACTGAACCAACCTCCGCCGCATCTGAATCGCTACCACCTTGGGAGAGGCCACCGCAGCTGTCCAGTCCTCATCATCATCATCCAATTCCAATCCATCTTCACACCACTGGACCCATATCTTCCGCAGTGGATCCTCTGAATGATTCACCAGCTTGCGATATATCAGGGAAATCGTCTTTTCAGAGATATGTCCATCCAATACTCGGTCCTCCAGAGGCGAAGCCTCTGGAAGAACCGTACCCTTAGGGACATGTGTGACCAACGCGTGTCTCACATGTAGGTATCGAAAATATTCATTCTGGTGTAATTGGTACTGGGCCACGAATGACTTTCATTGCAGTTTTTTTCTGCAGCTGATAATGTTTCAGTGCTAAGGGTGTCTTTGAATCCCAAGATTATATTTTTAGTTCCGATGCCTTGTGGTGCTTTCCAAGCATGGAAGTTGTCTTTTTTGACACCAGCACTGAGGAAACTTCCAATGTCTTTGGCTCCTCAACACCTGTCAAAGGTTTTGTTGGTGGAGGGACGACAGTCTGCTCTTTTGCCTGCTTCTGCAAACCACCATGGCCCGAGGGAAGTGGGGTTCTGTGAGCCATCTTGGATAGTTTAGGTGGGGGCTCTACGGCTTCCACCTGTGTACCCGCGTGCCCTTCTGAAGTTGACAGATCAGGGTCAGAGTCTGAGCAGTCGCTGCTGCTGGCTAGTAGTATGGGAATGTCCACAGGCACTGCCTGTGCGTCAGCGTCCTTGAGTTCTTCCTCTGCCCCTATCGACTGCTCCTCAAAGATATCTGGCACATCACCGGCTTGGTGCGCCTGCATGGTGGAGTGGGCGAACGACTTTCCCTCCATCGCAGATGTGTCCTCTTGGATCAAATGGCCAGGCAGGCCTCACACAACACCTCGTCGTATTCAGTGGATAGGCGGAGATTGCAGACGTGTGCCGATCCTGCTGGGAGTACTTGGCGTGGCACTCTAGGCAGAAACTGAAAGGTGTCTTTTCCATACCTCAGAGTCCTCCAGTGGAAGAAGGGGGTGGCAGAAATGGAAACCAAGGTCAAACCTGGCCAGTGTCCGGGAAGGCCAATTTAAATAGCTGAAGGAAACCAGTAGATATTAATCTTTGTTAAATCCTCTGTTGAAGGGAGATTAACAGGGAGGCTGATAGGCCTTGTGGCAGGAATCAAAGCTTCGGTCACGGAGCTTCAAGGTCAATGTCCGAACCCAATAGCGGAAAAAAACAATCAACAAAGGAGCTGATGACCATGAGCAATACAGACTTTAGGAGAAGTCACCATACCTTGTGATTCAAAAGACTTCTGAGAAGAAAAACAAGTTGCAAACTTCAGAGCCCAACACTAAATGGCAGGAGTATGCTAAGCATATGTATCTATGGCCAACACATGCTACAAATACATGGCTTCAACTATTTGGTATAAGTAGACAACAGAGCAGCCTTTTGCTGCAGAGTAACCAACAGGGTAAACAGTAGCATAGCTGACTTAGCCACAATCACCATGGACATGACATGGGGAAACTGTCAGGACATGTCCACAAAGAGAGGTTTGAATAGGGCCATCAAATAAGGTGAGCAAGTTATTCTGCTAATTTTTACTGAGAAAAAAACTGTTCAGCAATCAACACCCTTAAAAAAACAGTTTTTAAAAAAGTGTCACTACAACAGCCAACTATATTAAGCAAAACAATTCACAATAACGAAAAACAAAACTGCAAAAACTAGCAAGAACCTAATGTAAAAAAGAGCAACTGAATGGAAAGTGGTGGTAATTATCTAACAATGAAACATTAATGCACAGGTAGATTAGTTTAAAGTATTTCTGTATTAACCCAGATAGGTGGGAGGTAAAATAACGGGACAAAGTGCACTTTTTCCTCTAGTTGGAAAATAATAGATCTTGTTTAATCAGAAATAACCAATTTGTACAGTTTGCATCCAAGTTCCATTTTGAACCATGGAATAATAAGCCATGATTGTGACAACATACAACGCCTGTGACAACGGCAGGAGGGGGCAGACTACAGGCCACAGAGTCACTTGCTGCCGCCACCGACTACGTGCATTGGCTTTCCGTGCATGGAGACGCCTACTTAACTGGCTGGGGCATGCACAGGACGCCTGTGACACCGGCAGGAGGGGCAGACTACAGGACCCAGAGTCACTTGTGGCAGCCGCTGCCTACATGAATTGGCATTCCGCGCCCAGAGGAGCCTAAGTACTTGGCTGGGGCTCCCGCTGCACAGGATGCCAGTGACACCAGCAGGAGAGAGGGCAGACAACAGGTCCCACAGTCACTTGTGACTGCTGCAGCCTACATGCTTTGGCTTTCCGCGCCCGGAGGCGCCTACGTACCTGGCTGGGGCTCCCACTGAGAGGAACGCCTGTGACACAGACAGGAGGGTGAAACTACAGACCCCAGTCACTTGAGGCAGCCGCCGCCTACGTGCTTTGGCTTTCTGCACCCGGAGGTACCTACTTACCTGGCTGGGGCTCCCACTGCATGGGACGCCCGTGACATCGGCAGGAGGGGGCAGACTACAGGCCCCAGTCACTTGCGGCGGCCGCCACCTACATGCTTTGGCTTTCCGTGCCACGAGGCGCCTACTTACCTGGCTGGGGCTCTCGCTGTGCGGGACGCCTGTGACACTGGCAGGAGGGGGCAGACTACAGGCCCCAGAGTCACTTGAGGCCGCCGCCTACGTGCTTTGGCTTTTTGCGCCCAGAGGCACCTACTTACCTAGCTGGGGCTCCCGCTGTGTGGGACGTGCCCAGGCAAAGACTGGGCCTGTCCACGGCCATTCGAGGCTGGGCTGGTCCACCGCTCCTGGTCCTTTGAATTGAGTCAGTATGGACATAGCTTACATCTGACTCCTTTGTTCTGAACGGCTTCAGCCGCTTTTTTAAAGCTGCATCTCCCACCACAGTAGGTCGCATGCACCACCAAGGTGGTGTCATGTCACTCTCCCCATTTGCTGGCACTGGAATTAACGTTTAGCAAGCGCCCTACTCTGTTGGTAATTAACTTCTATAATTCCTTTTCTAGAACTAACGATACTAAATGTATTGCCTCTTTGGAAGATCTTCTAGAGCACTATGGGGAGTAGGGCCCCTCCTATTATGAGGTTATTATTCTGGGGGACTTTAATGTACACCTTTGTCAACATAACTGCACTTTAGACAAGGGACCCTGGGACGCCTTATCTCCATCCGTTCATTCTGAACATTCATATCAAGGTCTTCGGATAGACCGTTTGCTCGCAGCTAACAGTCTGCATTGCCTTGAGAACACCGGAAAATTACATTCTATCCCATTGTTTATTGGCAGGGGTTGCTCCTCTTCCATTGATTTTTTATCCTGGTTGCCGCTTTCCGACAGGCTCACCTTATGGAGTTGAGGGCAATAGCATATGGAATAGGGAACTCAAAACAACATATCAGGCACGTAGACTTAAGTGGGAGAAGATAATACCAGATGTTTTCTTAGAAAAGGTATATGCAGAAGGCATGGAAGACATCGAACTGTGTCTTGATAATTGCACACAGGACAGTGTGGTATTAGATGCTTATAGTAATTTAGTAAAGCGGATCGTGGAAAACCTAACGGCCAGTGGCAGAATAGGAGATACTAAGGGGGAAAGATGGCTTGACAGCGCAGGCCCCAAAGACATAAATCCCTTATGACTGCCCTGAAACAAAATCCCAGAGACTTGGGAGAGGTGAAGGCATGTAGGGTAGCCCATAAATCTGCAATCAAGCAAAGTAAAGAAACTATTAGGGATCATGCATGGGATGATTTAAGTCAGGCCAGTGTATTGTCCAAAAGCTTCACATTTAGGGAAGTTGTCAATAGCACTTTCTTTGTTGACCAGCACTCTTCTAGAGTGGATTGTACATCTCCCCCTGATAAATGGGTCAAACATTTTTAACAGATCTATAGAGGGGTGGATGTTGGAATGAACAGTATCTTTTGGAAGACAAGTGCAGATATACGTACGACCACTGATCTTCAGGGTAGACTAGGTCCAAAAAGCCATTGTGGCAAAAGTCGGGAAGAAAACACCAAGTCCTGATGCGGTTCCCTCGAATCTTTATAAAGCCGATCCCTTGGGGTGAGCCAAGATCCTGACTCTGGTCTTTAATGCAGCAACCATGAGCAGCCTGTCGACCTCTTGGTCTACTGCCGTAATTTTACTGATTTTTAACCCCTTCAGTGCTGATGACAAAGCCAGCTCGTCATGGGCGTTACCTGCGCTACGCGGATGACGAGCTGGCTTTGTCATAAATAAGCCATTTTTTTATTTTCAGTGCACAGCGGGAAAACGCGGTAGCGCGGTAGGGGTTAAAAAGGGAGCGAGGGACGACTTAGCCTGTTATTGCCCGATCTCCTTACTTGATTCGGTTGCAAAAATTATGGCGAAGGTGATTTTGGAACGCCCAACATTATAGCTAGAAGGTTCCAATGTAATTTCAGAACTGCAATATGGTTTTAGGAATGGGAGAGGAAACCTGGACCAATGTACCAATTTAACCTTGGTGATTGGCACATATTCAATATCTAACAGGGGCACTTGCACAAGGCCTTTATGAACTTAATGTCTGCATTTGACTGTCTTAATAGGTCCAAATTATGGCCTTTGCGACTAGATATGGGCATGGATGCCGAACGGGTGACTTTCCTGTACTGGTCACACTCAAATCTGTCGGCTTCACTCGGATATAACGAAAATGGCTCACTTTCAGCATCCTGGGAGGTCAAGCGGGGGGTAAGACAAGGATGCATTCTAGTCTCCGTTCTGTTCTCCCTATACATTAATAAACTTGGGAATGTTTAGTCAGCTACATGTAAAGATATCCCCAGAGCAGGTCCTAAACTTATCCCAGCTCTCCTATACCCAGACGACGAAGTGTTAAGTGCCAGAACGGCCGTGGGGTTGCAAAGACTCTTAAGTACTTTTACAAACTTTATGGTCTCACTTGACCTTTCTCCTAATATTTTGAAGTCACAAATAATGACGACCGGCAACACAAAGCTCTCCAAACGTAGGCTTTTTTGCAGGGGCGCAGAACTGTCTAAAGTTTCTACATTCCCTTATTTAGGCATCCCGTTTGACAAAGGAGAGTCTTGGGTGGCTCAGAGAACTAAAAAAAAATACCTTGGCCACAGCAGCACAAGCCACTATGGATTTTGCTAGGAGACTGGGGTCCAAACCGTTACTCGCCCTATTGAATGTTTACAATGATAAATGTATACCCATGGCCACTTACGGGAGTGATGTTTGGGGTTATAAAGATGTTAGTGAACTACAGGTGTCTGAAAATAAATTTTTCCGCAGTACGCCGTCTTTTAGGGTACATGAGGAACGTGAGCAGGATTACATCTTAGATCTTATTGTAATGGCTCCATTGATGCGATGGTTTTAAATCTAACCCCACTCCTATGTTGAAACAATTGGTCCTAGAGGATTGTATGAGGCTGACAGGGCCCAAGACATCCCATGGTTGGGTTACGTCTTAAGGCAGTTAAAGATCCTAGGATTCCTAAGCGGTTTACACATCAAAGGCCGATACACCCTAGTGAGCTGAGAGATATACAATCACTGTTCTTGGTCGATAAGATGGCAAAAAGGGAAAACAGGGAACTTACTAAGCCCACAATAAGGCAATAATTAATTTTTAGCCCAGAACTTTAGGACATCCTTATCGGACGTATATTAAAAACCTGCATCATTGTTTTCTCTTAACCAGGTTTAGGTTTAATTTCAATCACTGTTGTTCATCTGTCCCCAGGGGCTTTTCCAAGCCAGGTTCATTAAAGCCTTGCTCTTGTGATCATTTCTCAGGACAAGATATTAATGTATGGGGAACAATATATTCTTCCACATTTAAGGCACTGTAAATTTGTTCAAGTGAAGCCAGCCCTGACTTACTTGCAAATGCTATTTCGCCTCTGATTTGCTATGTTGGTGCCAGGTTTTTAACAGGTGCTTTTAGACACAGGAAAAACTGCCAAAAGTATGAGTGTGCTGGTCTTTGTTTCGGTTTCCTGTTGAAACTCAGTGGCTTTTAGCACCGAGTTGTTTTTAGAAATTTTACAATAGTAGACTAGTTTTTTTTAATATATATATATATATATATATATATATATATATATATATATATATATATATATATATATATATATATATATATAAATATGTACTGTACTATCTTGCACCCGATAGGTCTGCTCAAAGTCTAGTCTTTGTGCCTCCTGAGTAACATACCTCCTGATTGTCGGACATAGATTTATGAAATCTTGGTCTGTCCTTTTAATATTATGTAACGATCAGTCTTAGTTCTCATTTATTGTTTATTTTCTCTGCATTTATGGCCTATGTTGGCCGAATAAAATTTTCTTTGAATTGAAATATAAGATGCATGCCCTTGATAGTAACCTTTTCATTGACTGATCTGACAATGCAACATTAATATTAACCACCATACAAAAACAGCACTCCTGCAACATTAAAACATCCCCATAGTGGTCTTGAGTCACTGATGGAATTTGCTACAATCTGCCAAGAATCGTACTGTAGGTAAAGCAGCAATCTAGAATTCAACTAACTGCAAGCAGATACACGTTCTTTACAGAGGGAAAATGCCAGGCTTTTAGATGGTATCTTTTGAAAAATCAGGGCACAAGTTTGGAGCTCTCAAACGAAACGAGAAATAGCAAGAGATCATCAGAAACAAAAGACCATGCAGTAATCTTTTTGTAAAAACGTGTGCTGGTACCTTGGGCACAATCTGAAGGGAGTGTTCTCCATCGCTCAACCTCCATCTCCCTCCAACACGTGTGCCAAGTACATGAATGCACATTCTTAGACCATGTTGTTCTCTGTCCAGTGGTGGGTTTTTTCCAGTGAAAAACATTCACAACAGCGTTTAACCTAGGTTTTCATTATCCATTGATGTTCTTGTAACTTTTACTTGGTTTTTGAAACCTTACCTCGATCTGTCAATTAAAACTTTCAGATTCCTCTGGAGCTACTCCTTTTTGCTTCCAGACCCAAGGGGTTAAACAACATCTCTAATAACTCGACATGGTAAACAAGAATACAGGGCATCTATACAGGCATCAACAAATGCAAAATGAACACAAAAGTTGTGCCCAGACAACATACATGTTGCAGGACTAAAGTATGTGGATTGTTCCAACGGGGATCTGCCTTTAAATAGCACATACTACTACAAATACAATAGGAGTAAAGAAGGTTGAAGGGCTGTGAAGATTTAATCATTCAAATTGTATAGGCTTGAGAACCAGAAACTACAATGGCTCAATGAGCCACTTCAAGGTTGTGAAGACCATAACCATTTTGACAGTCACTTACATAAGGTTGGAGGAGGGTAATAAGAGTTAACTGTAGCAGAACACTTACTTAAAATGATTCATTGAGTAGAACCTCTGAAGGTGGCCCTTGGGGTCCTGTTAGAACACCCCTCTCCATCATAGTCTTTTGTTCAACTGTATAATCACTGTCACCTCTCAAGACATAGAAGATGTAGGTTTGAAAAAGACGATATAGGTTTGAAAAAGACAAGATTATAAGTGTACTATATACCAGTAGACTGTGAGATAGAACTAAGAATGTACCTGGGAAATCTATACACCAAACCCCGTTTTTAGCCTAAGAGAAATAACACAAACGGAGAGATCTGCCAAGGTCATTTGAAGATACACACCCAAAAAGAATTAACGTCAAATGCTTATGTTACACAGTACAAATAGTAAATTGGTTTGCATATATTTGTGGACAACAAACATAACTTATTAGAACAGAGTAAACAATCCAGCCAAAAGGATATGGGGAGACTTTACAAAAGCTTCTAAACATAATTCAAATAATGGAACGGCTATGCAAAGATAGGATAAAGAAATAATGTAATACTCCCAAACAGGAAACTAGTAGGAGCTAATCTACCATGCACAAAACTCTGGCAATCTGTGGATTTAACAGGGAGCTCACATGATATCCAATATAAATATGTGAATTCATCTTCATAGCCAACACTCTACACCTCCGTGCACATAATTAGGAAGTCTAGAAAAAGCCCAAATATACTTGTCCAAAGGTAGAATGGTAAAACATCAGCTGCCTTAAGTATTGCCAAACCACAGAAGAGACTTTGGTCCCAAATTAATGCGTTAGGCATGCAAGAGGTCCAATGTGAAGACAATAGCATAAAGAAAAGAAGAATCCTTCAGTACCTCTGCTCATCTGCATCTGCTCTGGATTTATGGTCTTCGTTTGCTAGATTTTAGCTTTATTATTATTATTATTTTTTTAAAGAATTAGGTCATGTATGCATTCAAAGTTTGCTTTCAGTAATTGTCTAGCATATACTTTGACAAGTAACATTTTGGGACTGGATTGCAATCTCAATGCAAAGAGTAGGCTGTTACACATTTAGCAGCTAACTGTAACAAAGTGCCCTCTTTATGTAGGGTTGCCCCCACTTTTTGCCAAACTGTTGATGTACTGTGACTGACTGTGCCCTGGGTTCCTGCCAACCTGGTACCCAGGGCCTATGTTCTTTCCCTAAAAACTGCATTAAGATAAACCCCAATTGGAACTCCTGGCCACATGTCAGTCCCTTGTAAATGTATCATAGGTACCAAGGGCACTGTGGTCTGGCAAGACCTCTAAGGGCTGAAGCACTTGTTGTGCCACCCTTAGAGGCCATGTACCTTTACACACACAGCCACTGCAGACTGCATGTTTTGGTGCAGAACAAAGTGAAGTCGACACGGAACACATCCCTGTGTGCCATGCCTACAACCCCCTGCCCTGGCGTAGGTCAGCCACCCCTCTAGCTGGGTGCACTATACCAGTGGTGAGGGTACAGGTGCACACGCCGTGTACCACGACAGTGTCTAAACCTATCCTTAGACATTGTAAGTGCAGTAATGCCATTAAAGGTATATGGTGTTGGGAGTTTGCTATTACAAACTCCACAGCACCATAACGGCTTTACTGAAAACTGGGAAGTTTGGTATCAACTTTCTCAGCACATTAAATCCACAATGATGCCAGTGTGGGAATTAATGAAAAATGAACTCATAGGGCATCGTAGAGATGCTCCCTAAAACACGACCTAACTCTAGTGTCCTGGCTGAGTGGCTGCTCAACAGCTGCCACCACCAGACATGTTTCTGGACCCCTGGGTCGAGAGCCTGCTGCTCTTGGGGGTCTGGAACAATGCACAGCCTGTGACGCGGTGCCAAGCCTCCTGCCCCAGGATGGGCAGGGTCCATGAAGGGAAAGCTTCAAAGGCTTGCCGTCTTTGTAAGCTACTCCAGCCATTTGCGGCTTCCAGCAACTGGCCACCACCGGTTCTGACCCTCAATTTGGGTGGGAGAATCGGCGGGAAAAACCACGTGAGGAAAGGAGGTGTGCCCACCTTTGCCAACCCCACCCCTTAGGTGGGGGAAGTGAGGTGAAGCACAATTCAGTCCTCGCCTTCTTGCAGATGGGGGGACTCATCGAACCAGAGAGGCATATGATCTTTACTTACCTGTAATGCCCCTAAATCTAGTATTTAGGGTCCACCCTGAACCTTGCCTCATCAGACTAGAATTGACAAGAAGAAGGACTTGGCCCAGCCCTACCGGCCTGTCCCCACCTCAAACCTGCTCCAGCGAAACCCCGGTGTGTCCTGAAGCCAGCAGCCTCAAGAACCCGAAGGACCTGCCCTGCCTTCCAAGCCCAATAATTTGTCTTCCGCGAGTACCGGATTTGCTCACCCAAGACTATGTCTCAGGCCAAATCTACAAGTCTGCACCAGATGCCCACGGCCCAAGTTCGAGTGGCCCAACACCATGAGGTCTCCCCGGCGATCCTGACCGGAGATCTGGTGATCTCTGACATGCCTAGACTCTCCTATCGACGCCTGCAGTCTTTCTGGAGGATCCCCGCGACCGGAGCTGGTAAGAAAACCAGGCGCCTAAAGACCCCACTGCACCTGACGTCCCACAGCTTTGGGTGGCCCAACCGACGGTGTCCCAGCATCCCAACTTACCTCTCCAACCAATAGTCACCTCCAGAAGATCTTTGTCCCAGAGCCTGCAGTCTTTGTTGCAAATGGATAATCCCCATTGAAATCAACAGGGCACCAGACGCCAAAACAGCACCCTGCACCCAGCAGCCCCTGCGCCGCTGCAGGTGTACTTTGAGTGCTAACTCTGATCCCCCTTTGCCCTGAGCCTAACACCAGGAGCTTTGCTCCCACAACCTTGTGGCCTGCTTGTGAGCAGCCACCAATCGGCAGCCCCCTATTGGATAACAATGGGCTTCAGCACTCTGCACCCGGCCGCCTAAGTGCCGCTGAGGATGCTTTGAGAATTCATCCTTGACCCTGGAGGAACTCTGGTTCTAACCCCAGAAAACTAACTCCCAAACCCAAGTTCTTACCTTGAAATCGATAGCCTAATTTACACCCATAGGACTGCATTGACTGCTTTCTTGTGAAAACTGATCCAAGTGTGGAGTTGGTTTTGTATGAGAACTTAAAAAACTGAAAATATCTAAAAACTACTTTACTTACCTTTTCTCTAGGAAATGTCCCAGTGTGATAACTAGGCATTTCACACAGAGTAGAAAAAGTAATTGATAAAGTAATCTGAAAAGTAAGCAAAAGTAATCTAACAGTAATTTCCACTGTATCAAAAGTATTTTCAAACCCGTAACTAAAATAATTTTCGTTCAGCTTGCTTGTATTGTTCTGCCTGCCTTGAATAGTACCATTTACACTTACCTGTGCCAGGCTTGCTTGTTCTAGAAAATAAATATAACTAAATAATATTTGTATACAATCAAATTGGTCTGAGTTCAGTCTTTGAGTGTGTGACATCATTTCTTGACATCATTTCTCACAGTATGTGTGGGCGAGTCGTACTGCTCGCCCACACTACCACAAATAGAGACAGTGCTATCTACTTTTACCTCTGCTTACCTTTGGGGTTTCACTGGACTCTGTGCACACTATACCTCATTTTGGTATAGTATATACAGAGCCAGCTTCCTACAGTAACATTTAAGCCTGATGTATCACTGTACAGCTTAAGCTGTCCATTTGGAAGTCTTTCTTACGATATGTAAACAAATGTACTGAGGCGGATTAAGCCAGAAAGATAAGTTATATTGGCTTGCTCCAAGTACCTAATGCAGAAAAAGAATTCATTTAGTGTAAATCTTTGATTTAGCTTTTGTTTATACTATGGACACAGCAAATGAAACCTCCTCAGTCTTTGAATCAAGAACTCTCAAATGTTATCCACTAAACAACTGGCTTGGGTACACAATCTGTTAAGGTAAGTTTAGTATTCAGTAATTTAAAATAACATTTAACAAGCATTTACAATGCAATGGTTTTGCCTTTGTTAAAGTTAGAGCTATTGGGATTGCTCTTGACATTATTTTTATTTATGTTTTTTATTAACATAAATAAATGGCATTGTCATTTACAATGCCACTAGCTTTATCTCTCGCAAATGACACACACAAAGCCCCCCCACACCCACCCACACAGAGCCCCCCACACACACAGCCACACAGAGCCCCCCACACACACAGCCACACAAAGCCCCCCCACACACACAGCCACACAAAGCTTCCCACACACACAGCCACACAAAGCTTCCCACACACACAGCGCCCTCCACACACACCCACACAGCACAAGCAGGCAACAGGGGCACACGGAGGCACAAGCAGGCAACAGGGGCACACGGAGGCACAAGCAGGCAACAGGGGCACACGGAGGCACAAGCAGGCAACAGGGGCACATGGAGGCACAAGCAGGCAACAGGGGCACGAAAACGGAGGCACAAGCAGGCAACAGGGGCACACAGAGGCACAAGCAAGCAAAATGGGGCACACAGAGGCACAAGCAGGCAACAGGGGCACACGGAGGCACAAGCAGGCAACAGGGGCACACGGAGGCACAAGCAGGCAACAGGGGCACACGGAGGCACAAGCAGGCAACAGGGGCACACGGAGGCACAAGCAGGCAACAGGGGCACACGGAGGCACAAGCAGGCAACAGGGGCACACGGAGGTACAAGCAGGCAACAGGGGCACACGGAGGCACACGCAGGCAACAGAGAGGTGTTTTATGTAAAGAGTGTGTGCGAGGACTTGGCACGGGGAGTTGTTGCGGGAGCTGGTTATTAAAGAGCAGGACTGAAGATGTTCTAATGTAAATGAGGTGGGACAGACGGCCGGAGACACGGACACCAGGAGGGGGGGTGGGCGGGGGGTGCGGGAAGGAACGGGAACACGGACATTATGGAGCTGGGGGGCCAGGGTCGAGTCTCGGCGTCGACAAAATAATCTGTTAGGATAGTAAAGAGGCCATTGTGCAGGGGAGAGAGAATCGTGAATCTTAACATTTCAAACAAATACCTTTATATCTATAAATCTCAGAAAGCGAGCATGCAAGCATGTATCCGACAGCTGATCACTTACAAGACAGCGTGCCTTTGGAGGCTAATAATACTTCTCAGCAGGAACCTCTAAAACGAAGACATTTGGGAATGGATCGCGGATTGGAATGTTTGCGGCACTATTTTTGGCTAGACATGCCTGCTAATAGACAGAAATAGTCATCTTATTTATTTTTTTTTAAAAGCCAAAGACACGTACACATTGGCAACCCCCCCAGGCCATGTGCAGAATACCTCTAGTAATGGTGAACCGGAGTGGCTCCAGGGTGCCCCTGTGGCACTGCACAAAACAATCCTTATTGCATGCACCCCCTCATTCATGTCCCTTCTCACGCAGGACCCTGCCTTAAATAATCCTATAACGTATGATTCTCGAATCCAGATTCATCCACATACCAGGTCTTCCTGTTAATTCACAGACCATCCACGTTCAGCGATTCCAGCGCCATTAAATACCACGGGTTACTAACTAGCCGCCCTCGGCCATTAACCAGCTCCGTTGTCATTAAAACGCACTAAGCTGAGCACTCGGCACTGGTCGCCGCCGCCGGCCCTGGAGGAGTGTCACTGGGCTCGGGGTTGCCACATTAGACATCGGGACAATAAAACCAGAATTTGTCTGCAAACAATATTTAAAACGTAGTTTCCCTTCTCCAACTCTACCAAGTTTAAGTCACCTTGGTGTCTTGGTGCCGGCGGGTAAAGGAGCAGGGGGCGGGAGGGGGCGGGATAGAAAAGAAAATAGAAAAGGTCAAATTTTTTAGATTCATATTCTTTATTCAGTTTGAAGCAAAGAGCATCTTCCCTACTGCAAAAGCGAAGATGAGCAAAATCACAGGTTTTGTTCTGCTGCTCCCCCGCCCCTCTTGCTTCCCCCGGGTGATTTCCAGGCTAGCACATTCTCCAGATGAGAGCCAATACCTACGTTTGCTGGATGACGTCGGACATAGGAGAAGGAACAAAGTGGATGAGTAAAGAGATAAGGATGGAAAGAGTGAAGTATTAGAGTGACTGTAAAGAGGGAGGCGATGAAGGAAGAAAAGGAGGGATATGAACAATTAAAAGATAGGAAAATATGAAAGCAAGGAGATACAAGGATGGGGAGGATAGAATGGTGAAAAAAGAGGGAATAAGAAGGAAGAAAGAAGGTTTACTACAACGTACAACAGCAAAATAAAAAAAATTGAGAGAAAGAACAAACCAGCGCGAACCTCTCCGGGGCGCAGAGCAGCAGCAGGGCCCAGCAGAGCAGGGCGGCAGGGGCTCGCAGAGGTGTCTCCTGGGGCAGCCGCCCAGGTCCACCATGGTGCATTTCACTTATAGGCCCACGTGCCCACTCAATGACTACTACCAGTAGCGAGCGGGCTGCCTGACCCTTTCCATCCCAGAAGCAAGTGATTGTAAAAGTACTCACGATGAGATGGGCACCGCCGAGGCCAGACCAGCGACCGCCACGAGGCACAGGAGGGCGAGCATCTTCATGGCGAGGGTGACAGAGTGGAGTCCACGGAGGCCGCGGAGCCGGGCAATATCTGCTGAGACCGGGGGCGGGGCTAAAGGGCACAAAAGCAGAGGGAGGGTCACAAGCCACTGACCCTCCCATGCCAGCTCCAGCCAGCCTGGCAGAACCTGTTTGGACAGGGGGGGGGGGGGTAGACAGGGGGAGAAGGACGAGGAGAGAAAATAGGATGTGAAGGAGATGAAAGGATGTGAAGGCGGAAGGAAAGAAATGGCAAGAATAACGGAAGCAAAGAGGGGAGAGGAAAAGAATAAAGAGGAGAAACGAGAGGGGGGAGTGTAGAGGAGGGGGATGTGAAAAAGAGGACTGTGACGACCCCATACAAAGGGCGGACATAGGCGGTGGGCTGCGAGCACTTCTCCGGTCTCCCTCTTCAGCATGGGAGACCGGCAACGTCCTCCGCTTCTCCCGGGGCTCCCTCCAGGCAGGCCACGGGAGCCCCGCGTGGGCCGCCATACTTCTTCTGCTGCCGTCTTCCTTCTTCCCCCGGGCTGCAGGGGGAGGGGGGGGGGGTGGGCACTTCCGGCCGGCCGCGCTAGGATTGGCCGGCCGGCTAGTCACTTCCGGGTCGCCGCGGGCAGCGCGGCGGCCCGTCTCTAGCTCAGGCAGGCGGGCGGCAAAGTTTCCCGCAGCTCACGGGAGCCTGGCAGAGCGCCCGCCATGGTAGTGCTGGTGGCCGAGGCTGCTGCAGGGCCCCGCTGCGGCGGGACGGTCGGAGGCGGCGGGACGCAGGAAGAGGTGGCCTGACATGCAGCCTAGGACTCGTGGAAGGGGTGCCGTCAATGCTAGAACAGATTCGGGGGTGTTCCCGAGAACAGGCTGACGTCACCAAATTGGAAAAATTCTCGGGAACGCCCCCGAATCTGGTCCGGCATTGACGGACAGAGCCCTCTCCCAATGGCTAGCCTCCATTTATGGAGCTAGCCAATGGGAGGAGGGGGCGGATACCCGACCCCACATACAGATATCAGAGATATCATTAGATTTTGCTAGCGCATGCGTACTTCGTACGCATTGCGTAGGCAAAACCTAAAAAGGGGGTTCATTTAAAATCCTTGGTGCATAAAGGAATAAAAGTGATCAAGTATACATTTCTAAATGCACCATTTTCTGTGATTGGGGCCATCCACATTTCACAGCACACTGAAACAAAACATTCTTAACATATGCTTTTTCTTCAACTCTATACCTAACAAGAGAATATAAAATATATACCTTTAGAATATGTATTAAACCCTTAGGGCTGAGGCGTTCCCTCTGCTGTGTTAAGAAATTATTTTCATGTTTGCAGCACTTCAAGCTTAGCCCTTCATAACTGGTTTCCAATAAAAGAGATCCAGACCAAATTTGCATCCTGCCCCCCCCCCCCCCACACATTTTGTGGATTCTAAAGGTACCTAGGGTTTGTGGATTTCTCAGGAGGGAGCCCATAAAATAGCCAAAATACAGCATTGGGAAAGAAAACTTCTGTGCAAGAAAGTGTGTTATTTCTGAAAATTAGACAACATTTTATATTCAGCACAGGGTCATTCATGGAGATTGCTCATGGTTTTCCCTCCCAAAACGTACTCCCGGAAATAAAAAATAAAAAAATAAGTAGGAAAAAATAGTTGGTGACAATGTTTTAATCTGTAATTCCTTGCCCCGATGGCCAATTTACAAAAGTATTATACCATTATGTCTGTCAGAACCATCTGGTGGTTGGTTGTCCAAAAACACCCAAAGCCAATAATTGAGCTTCAGCTTATCATTATGAACTGATCATGCAGCTGCTCATATGGTAAAATCTATTGGATGAAAAATGGGCATACGGGAAACCTATGCATTTTTTTAAATTTCTCCACGACAATGAATTTAGGAGTAGTGATTATCTGTTCAACTATAAAAAAAATTGAAAAAATCTTTTTATTAATTGCAAACAAGAAAAACCAACTTCAGGTACCTTACATCATGGAATAAACAACAATTATACAAACATATAGCACAGATTAGACGGATAACCCCCAAGGCAAAAGCTGAGCCATGAATTGTAACTGTCTTGCGGCCGTGTAGAATACAAGAAATATGAAGTCCAGTCCAACCAGTACTGTCACATGCCCCACCACCCAGAGGAACAGGATTGTCATGAGCAGGGCAATTTCGAGTGGCAGGAGAGCGTAACACAGTAGAGCAGTGGACAAAACAACGACCGCAACCAACACGCAACAATAAAAACGCAAAACATTATATAGAGCAGTGCAAACAATACCTCCCCCAGGATTCGTCTACCCACCAATCAGGATTACCCATCAGGAAGGCCCCGAATGTCAGGATACGAATAGGATATCAAACATAGAAAAGAAAACAAACAATACAAAAACCCCCATCTCCCCACCCTGCACCCCTGCATATGGCTTCGCCTAACCCCAACTAGCAGTGTGCCTGTCGCACCATCTAACTAAATACTAAAAGTGGAAAATGGAAGAGGGCATCTTCGTATGGGCTCCCGGTCCCCCCCCCCGCCAGAAACAAGCAACCCCTGCAATAGAACCAAAAATGTATCAGGAAACCCAGACAGAACAAAACAGGGGAAGCTGTAAACACCGCCCAACCTCCCTAAGCACAATGGTAGCAAATCCAATATCTATTGAGGTCATGGTATCAAACCCAGTCAATCAGTCTCAGCCTTGGCCCTTCGATCTATCATGCAAATCCCTCCCGGTCAAACCACCGCATTCACAGGAGAATCGAAGTGCGAAAAGAGTTCAAAAAAGTTCAGTCTGAAACAAATCAAAAATGTTAAGTCTTTGAGAACCCCATCCGCACAAAAGATCTCCCTCACCGACATTAAATCCCAACGTTGTTTCCTCAGCGATCGTAGTGAAACTGCCAGGGAGGGAAAAGATGTTGTTTCAATCCGAGAACAGTTACCAAAAGGAGTCTCCGGGAAGGGAGCACCCATTACTCCTACCACAGTCAGCAGCGATGTTAGGCTTAGCGATCCGTTTGAAGCACCAGGCTCACTATTATCCACCAGCACACTGACAAAAGGCTTCGATACCTCTTGCTGCACAGGGCCCTTATCTGCAGTTAAAATGGTAATCGTGGGAATCTTGGCTCGCTTTAGATCTTGCAATGGAGCAGAGTCCGGTCTCACACGCCCTGTCTCAAGTATACCCGCAGTCATTTTGTGGACAAGGGCTTCCACATGTGAATGAAGTGCCCCAATGGCTGCCAGTACAGTCCTCAGCGACGGTTCACACTCCGTCCGACCCATCTCTCCTCGCTCGGTATCGACCATGTTCACTTCCCCCAGAGAGCCCGGTCTCTCAGGGGAACAGGCAAGAACAGAACGGACAGCAGCGGTGGGCGACTTATCGTTCACCACGGCAGCGATCTGCACTCCGTTACCGCGAGCGAAGACCCCGACCCACCGAATACCGGCGGGGGGCAAACCAGGTCTCCGGGACAGGGACCTCCGCCCACAGCCTCAGTCGTGCCTCGTCACCACTCCTTCGATGTTAACCAACCCAAATGACCGCCATCAAAATAGGGCAAAGACAACCTCCACAGCGATAGACCGGACCCTGCCAGTTTCCCACGGCCGATGTTGTTCAAGTGTAACCCGGCTGGGCCAGTACTCGAGGCCCCGGCTCTCAAGCTGGGCTAGGCCGCAGACTGAAACACGACGTAACTCCGTCAACCAAGCCTGTAAAACTCTCGGGATTGCACGTACGCCGGTTCATCCACATGGAGGTCGGGTGTAAACACAGGATGAACGACAGGATCATCTGGCAGGAGACGGAGGTCGGCGGAGCCGGGTCCCTAAGCGGCCAGCTTGTTCGCTAGCGTAGCTCCTCCCCATAACTATAAATTTTGTGTTACCTGTGCTATCCTGGGATTCAAATGTTATTTTGCACAAAAAAATTCTCATCCTGCACACTGGCTTACACCCGGAAGCCAAAAATGGAGAGACATTGAATTGTAAATAAAAAATGTTTCACTATTCAGTGTTCCTATAGTTCTGATAGAAATGGTACCACATCTGTGTGAGCAGATCTATCAACTGTGACAGGATAAGTGCTAGAATGTAAAATGGAGACATAACATTTTTGCCATGAAAATCTACCCATTTTGGCATTGCGCGTAGCTGCGGAATTTGGGCCTGGACTCAAAAGCCACCCAGGGAAATCTACCAAACGAACAAGTTACTTACCTTCGGTAACGCTTTTTCTGGTAGATACAATATCTGCCTGTGGATTCCTCACCTTGTGAATATCCCCCTTGCGTCAGCAACGTTCGGAATTTTTCTTCGTAGCACGCCGGCGTGGACGTCGTCACAGGAGCACGGCATCGCGCGCGACTCCGACTGACGTCACCGGCTCCTTATTAGATCCACATCGGCGTGATGACGTCAGTTCCGCCCTTTTTTCCGTGCCTTCGAGGCACCCGGACGGACCAACGACAGCAAATATGCAAATATACAACGTACACAGTACATACGAATCAAAATCGCACACAAAGTGCGCAGCAAAATTAGCAAAACAGCAGAAAATATACACACATAAAACCAGGTATAGCAGAGTGGACAACGGGTAGGCGGTGGGCATGTGAGGAATCCACAGGCAGATATTGTATCTACCAGAAAAAGCGTTACCGAAGGTAAGTAACTTGTTCTTCTGATAGATACATCTGCCGTGTGGATTCCTCACCTTGTGAATAGAGTCCCACAGCAGTCCCCACTCCCGGAGGAGGGTGTCCACTCTGCTACACCAGGAAATCTTGGAGGACAGAACGCGCGAAGTGGCCATCCCTCCTCACCTCGGTATCCAAGCAGTAGTGTTTCGCGAAAGTGTGGAGGGAGGCCCAAGTCGCGGCTCTGCAAATGTCCTCAACAGGTACACCTCTAGACAAAGCAGATGTTGCAGACTTTGCTCTAGTTGAATGTGCTCTAATACCCTCAGGAGGGTCCTTACCCGCCAAGGAGTAGCAAATCTTGATGCACAGAATTATCCACCTGGAAAGTGTGCGCTTGTGCACCGCTCTGCCCTTCTTACAGCCAGCAAAACCAATAAACAGCTGGTCGTCCATCCGGAAGTCTTTAGTTCTGTCCAGATAAAAAGACACCGCCCTCTTAGGGTCCAGACGGTGCAGTCTCTCTTCCTCCTTAGACGGGGGAGGATAGAAGGTAGGAAGGGTAATGGACTGTCCTAGATGGAAGGGAGTTACCACCTTAGGCAGAAAAGCAGCCCTGGTCCTAAGAACCAATCTTTCAGCATGAATGGTCAGGAATGGGGGCTTAGAACTAAGAGCCTGAAGCTCACTCACCCTCCTTGCCGAGGTGATTGCAACCAAGAAGACCGTTTTAAAAGAAAGAAGTCTCATGGGACACTTGTGCAAGGGTTCGAAGGGAGAACCCATCAAATAGGTCAGCACAAGATTCAAATCCCAATGAGGAACAACAAAAGGAGTAGGAGGGAATCTATTAGTGAGTCCCTTCAAAAATCTTAAAACCACAGGAGACTTAAAAAGAGAAGGCTGATCCGGCAAACAGAGAAATGCCGATAAGGCTGAAAGATGCCCCTTGACCGTGGCAACAGCAAATCCTTGCTGCGCCAGAGAAAGAGAAAACTGCAAAATGTCAGACAAATGAGCCTTCAAAGGGTCAACATCCCTCTCCCTACACCAAGAGACAAATTTAGACCACCTATACGAATAAATGGACTTAGTGGAGTCACGCCTGGCAGAAAGAATGACATCCACCACATCGTGAGGGAGAGAAAAAGAATTCAAGTTGCCCCGTTCAATCTCCAGGCATGAAGGTGTAATGTCTGGAGGTGGGGGTGTAGAACCTGCCCCTCCATCTGAGAGAGGAGGTCTGCCCTGTGAGGGAGACGGAGCGGTGGGTGAGAGGAGAGGTGGAGAAGGTCTGTGTATCACACCCTTCTTGGCCAATCCGGGGCGACCAATATGACTTGGGCCCGGTCCTGGCGAATCTTCCTCCCTCAGAACCCGAGGAATCAAGGGTATGGGAGGAAACGCGTAAAGGAGTTGATTTTCCCAACTCAACTGAAACGCGTCCCCCAAAGCTCCTTGCATCGGAAACTGCAGAATGACGGGCAGTGAGCATTCTCGTGAGTGGCGAACAGGTCCACCTGAGGAGTCCCCCACATCTGAAAGATGTCGTGAACCACCTCAGGGTGAAGCCTCCACTCGTGGTCGGCAGAGAACTGCCGACTGAGAATGTCTGCACGAACGTTCAGAACTCCGGCCAGATGATTTGCCATCAGACAAATCTGGTGATCCTGAACCCAGGACCAGAGACGCAGAGCCTCTCTGCAAAGACACTGCGACCCTACACCTCCCTGCTTGTTGATGTACCACATCGCGGTCGTGTTGTCCGTCAGGACCTGAACCGACTGACCGCGAAGGGAAGGGAGGAAGGCCTTGAGCGCCAGACGTATCGCCCGCAATTCCAAAAGGTTGATGTGAAGCACCCTTTCCTCTGGAGACCAAAGACCCTTGACCTCCAGGTCCCCCAGATGAGCACCCCACCCGAGAGTGGATGCATCCATTATTACCGTGGCCACCGATGGAGGAAGTTGAAAAGGCATTCCTTGTAATAGATTGCCTTCCACGCTCCACCAAGACAGATCCGCTGCAGTTTCTCTGGAGATCCTCACTGACTCCCTGAGATCTCCGTTGTGCTGATACCACTGCCTGCGGAGGCACCACTGGAGTGCCCTCATGTGCCAGCATGCATGGTTGACCAACAGAATGCAAGAAGCCATCCGACCGAGCAGACGAAGGACCTTCAGGACTGGAACGACCGCTCCATTGTAGAATAAAGGAATCATTTCCTGTATGTCGTGAATCCTTTGAGGTGAAGGGAATGCACAACATACAGTCGTGTCCAGTACCGCACCTATGAACAGGTTGCGCTGGGAGGGCACCAGGTGAGACTTGGGTACATTTATCGAAAAACCCAACCTGTGCAACAACTGAGTTGTCTCTTGCAGATGATGAAGCACATTCTCCGGCGACTCCGCTTTAATCAGCCAGTCGTCTAGATAGGGGAACACAGGAATCCCCGATCTTCTGAGATGCGCAGTCACCACTGCCATCACCTTGGTGAAAACTCGAGGCGCAGTAGTAAGCCCAAAAGGAAGGACCGCAAACTGGTAGTGTTGCGATCCCACCGTAAAACGGAGATACTTTCTGTGTGACTTCAGAATGGGGATGTGAAAATACGCATCCTGCAAGTCGATCGACACCATCCAGTCTTCTTCCATCAGCGCTTGAAAAACCTGTGCAAGTGTGAGCCTTTTGAACTTCTCCTGTTTGAGATAGAGGTTCAAAATCCTGAGGTCCAGGATTGGCCGAAGCCTGCCATCCTTCTTGGGTATCAGGAAGTACCGGGAGTAGCATCCCTGACCCCTCTCCTGTTCCGGAACCACCTCTATCGCACCCTTTCTGAACAGTGCCAGGACTTCTTCCTGCAGGAGAAGAAGGTGGTCCTCGGAACAATAACCTTGGCAAGGAGGGTAATTGGGAGGGAACTCCTGAAAAGGAAGCACATACCCATTTTCTACGAGATTGAGAACCCAAAGATCTGATGTAACCGATTCCCAATCCCGTAGAAAATGAGTAAGCCGACCCCCTACCGGACCCGCATGATCCAGAATGGTGGATCTAGGGCTGCTTTGCTGATGTAGGTGGGGGGTGGGTATTATTGGAGGAAATAGAGGAAGAGGAGCCTTGACGTCCACGTCCACGACCCTTCTGTCTACCTCTATAAGACTTGTACAGAGGGTTTTGTTGCTGGCCTTGTCTGAAGGGACGAAAGGAGGATCTACCAAATCCTCTAAACTTCTTAGTGGTAGAACCTCTTGCCTGGAGACCCAAAGATCTTGCAGTAGCCCGGCTATCTTTGAATCTTTCCAAAGCCACATCCGCCTTCTTCCCAAAGAGGCCTGTCCCATCAAAAGGCAAGTCCATCAAAGTGGATTGAACGTCTGCTGAAAAGTCAGAAGATTTTAACCATGCAGCCCTTCTGGTGGCAACAGTAGAACCCATAATTCTGGCTACAGAGTCCGCCGTATCCATGCCACTCTGAATGACTAAGCGGGCAGCAGCTTGAGTGTCGGAGACTACCTCATTAAAGTTTTTCCTATCATCCTCAGGAAGCTTAGATGACAGTTGCTTCACAGAGTCCATCAAAGCATGTATATACCTCCCTAGCAGACAAGTAGCATTAGTAGATTTCAAAGCAATGCTACTTGATGAGAAAATCTTTTTAGCAGATTGGTCTAATTTCTTTGAGTCTTTGTCTGCTGGTACTTGAGGAAATGAAC
This sequence comes from Lissotriton helveticus, assembly GCF_964261635.1. NCBI lineage: Eukaryota > Metazoa > Chordata > Amphibia > Caudata > Salamandridae > Lissotriton > Lissotriton helveticus. The sequence goes on along the minus strand of NC_136071.1, from coordinate 338,889,139 downwards.
CTGCTGACCTGTTGGAAATAGCGGCCTGTACTACCAAGCTCTCAGGAGAAGGATGTGAAGAGAGGAACTCTGGGTCACCAGGGGCCATTCTGTAACGTCTCGCTACAGATCTGGAAACCGCAGGAGCAGTTAAAGGTCTTTTCCAAACCTCCATTATCGGCTCAGTCAAAGCATCAGTAAATGGAAGTGTAGGCTCAATAACGGAAGAGGGTGAATGCAAAACCTCTGTAAGAATATTAGGTTTGTATTCAACAGTAGGTAAGGTTAGATTAAGTATATCTGCAGCTTTTCTAATTACGTGGTAAGGAGCCACGTCCTTTGATGGAGCATCTGAAACTGAAGGCAAACCCCACTCAGGAGAAAGTTCTAGACCACTGGCACTATGAAGGTCGTCAAAACAGTCCCCCTGATCCAGAAGTTCACCTTCCTCTACTTCAGGATCATCGTACTCCTTCTCTTCCAAAAGACGCTGAGCTCTGCGTCTCGACCATTCCATACGAATCGAAGTCGATGGATCCGGTAACGACTCCGATGGAGCCGGATCCGACGTCGAGCGAGGAACTGGAGCAGCAGGAGGATGAGATTCACAAATCGGCGTGGCACTTCGATTGGATTCACGAGGTCGATCCGGAGTCGGCGAAGCCGTATGCCGAGTCGATGACCTCGGCGGAGCCATACCGAGCCAAGGTGTATAAGGCGTCGGCATAAAGGGAGCCGGGGCGTAAGATTGAGGAATGCCCAAGTTGAAAGACAATGGACCCACGGGACCAACTGGTGCGCCGGTGGGGTACATAGCTCTAGAATAGACCCCAAACATCGCATTAAGAAAATGTGATGGGTCTTGTCCGGGACCAGGAAAGGGAGGATACGAACCAACCGGTTGTTCCGGAGGAGGTCGTTCCGGCATCGGCTCATCCTGGCCTTCGAGATTTACAGGGACTTCCACTGGAGTCTGAGCTCGAGGAACTTCTTCAACCTCATGATCCGAAGAGTGGTGTGATTCCGGATCAGGTTCTTGTTCCGGAGTCGGGGAACCTTGAAGAGATTGTAAAGGAGAAGGAGAAACGAAGTCCTTATGATGTCTTCGGGACTTTTTCTTTGAATCCGAAGAGTCTTTACCAGAATGATGTCTCGAGCTATGTTTTCTCCTCTTGTGCTTCTTCCTCGAGGAACCCGAAGCATGACCCGAACCTCTATCTTTCTCTAGACCTCGACCTTGCTCTGGATCTCGACCTCGAAGTCGACATCGATCGCGACTTCGAGCGTCTCGACGTCGACCTCGATGATCTATCAGCTTCTCTTCCTTTTACTTTTGCTAGAAGAAGTTTAGCTTCACGTTCTCGCAAAGCTTTAGGATTCATTTTGAAGCAGGATCGACAGTTTTTAACGTCATGGTCTGATCCAAGACACCATAAACAATCACCATGTGGATCGGTGATCGACATCATGCGAGCGCATGACCCACACTGTTTGAACCCTGTCTTCCTCGACGACATTCTCGACGAAGAAGGGAACTGACATCACGCCGACGTGGGTCTAATAAGGAGTCGGTGACGTCAGTCGGAGTCGCACGCGTTGCCGTGCTCCTGTGACGTCCACGCCGGCGTGCTACGAAGAAAAATTCCGAACGTTGCTGACGCAAGGGGGATATTCACAAGGTGAGGAATCCACACGGCAGATGTATCTATCAGAAACAGATATTTCAGAAAACTAGACACCCAGCAGTATCCAGGGTGGTGTGAGGTACATAGATCTCACTAACTTTTTTTACCCAGAATGCCCTGCAAATATCAAACTGTCTAAATTCACACACTTTCTTCACACCTATGTGAGAGAAAGTTCTGGAACCCATGCAGATCCATAGAATTCTTACCACTGGATGTTCCCACACTTCTCCCCATAAATGTTACTCCAGTTGTGTTGGTGGGCCTATCAACCACTACAGGAATTGATGAAAGCTGTGACCACATCTCGTCTACATGGCCTTCGCATGGTTTCTGGTCGGTCCGTGCAAGCCACACCACCCTGGATTCATCTGGGTCTCTAGTTTCAGAAATGGCTAGGATTTATAAGGTTCCTTGGTTGGTGGCTGGCACCTTTCTCAAGGCCCGCCCCCCACATGTCCCTCCCAATACATGCAACCCTGAGGTCTAGTGGGTGAATCGCTTCTTGGGGTCTAGGCGAGATCCTCAAGCAGGAACCCAAGTGGGGGAGGTACCATGAGGAAGAATACATAGTCCCTTTTCAGCTGCACCTATCCCACATTGATCGGTGCTCGTGGGGCAAAGTTATGCCCCCTCAAACAGTGATCAAAGTGATGGCACTGTCTGCTTTCACTTTTTTTATACCTATTATATCAACATAGTGCGTGTCAAAATAAACAAAAAAGAAACCCCAAGGAACTCAGGATGTGAGAAGCTCTTCTGTTACGCCCCAACTTTAAAATAAAGAAAATGCTTCTGATGCTTGAACTGGAAACATTGTTTTTTTGTTTAACATGATGTACAACACATTCAGTACTGAGGTAATGTGGTGGACGTCCACATTAAAAAGACCAAGGAAAAAATATTTAGAATTGTTACACAGTGACATTACGTACAATGCTAATACATTACCTTAGATGGAGCTGTATAATTTGATCTTTTTCAGCTAGTATAACAAGAACACATCGGGGAAAAAACACTACGGAAAATTGAGAAGTGAACTGTGAAATGTTTTACAAACCAGAGAAGCACTTACGGAGAATCTCAGTTTCACTAAGTCCCAATGATCATGGTAATAGACATGGTTTAAATATACAGAACGCACACATTTCATTTGTAGCTCCATAAAAAAAAAACAAAGGCATCTCCCAAACAAAACCCCACAGTAGATTAGCCAATCTCAATAAATCAAGGAAAAGTAGCATGTATAATAGATTAAATTATTGGCGAGCAAGTTTATGAAATGAATGAAACACCACCCCATGCTAATTACTCTTAAGTATGATGGAATACACAGCTGCACACTGCAGTAACAAACAAGTTACTTACCTTCTGTAACACCTTATCCGAGACAGACTATATCTAGCCACAGATTCCTTACCTTTTGAATTTCCCCAGGCGTCTGACTGGATCTGGAAGATTTTTCGTGAGCAGTACCCCTTCGCGATGTTAGGTGGCATTGATCGGCTCTGCGTTCGTCGTCCATGCCTGAAGTGGTGTTGCAGTATCTATATAGGCGCTACCCATGTACGCGGACTTCAGTTATTTTTCACGACTTTCCACGCCAGAAGAGAGGAGCCATAAAGAACACTGATCACTGGTGTGAAACTAGATCCCTGAAAGGGTCATCTCTGTCCCCAGAAATCACTTTGCAGAGTGGGTGAGTCTGTAAGTAATCTACCAGTTAAGGCGTTACCGAAGCCAATTAACTTGTTCATCTGAAAGAGACTTCTAGCCGCAGATGCCTTACTTTTTGAATAGATACCCAAGCAAGATCTTCTGGGAAGAAAGGTCTGTGAACCAATTTCAAACAAGAAAATCATGCAGTGCCCATGGTGCCCATCCCTGCAGACTGGACTGTCCAGACAGTAATGCCTGGTAAATGTATGCAGGAGAGCTCACGCTGCTGCGTGGCAGATATTCAGAACCGAAACTCTGGGTGCTAAAAGCTGCCAAGATGACATTAAAGACTTCGGGAAGAAGATCAGAAGCAGTCACTGTCGGCGCTCAATCTCCATGCATGAAGGGGGTGAATGGACAGGTTTGGGGTGAGAACCCTCCCCTGCTGCTGTGACAGAAGCTCTTCCTGAAGGAGCAGCCTAATTGGAGGATCGATGGTCATGCTCAGTAGTTCCGGATCCCACTGTCTCCGTGCGCAGTCCCATACGGCGGTGGTGTTATCTGTGAACACCTTTAGAAAGGCCTTCAATGCCAGTCTGATCGCACAGAGCTCCAGCAGGTTGATGTGGAGCCCGGATTCTGCTGGAGAGAAGTCCTCTGATCTCCACCTCTCCCAGATAGCCGCAAATCTCAGGTGTGATGCATCTGTCACTAATGTGAGACCTGGTTGGGGAAGGTAGAGATGTCCGTCTCTGACCCAATTGTGGTTTGTTAGCCACCCCTGCAGGTCTCTCGCAGTTCCTTCTGAGATCTGAATCACATCGCTGAGATTTCCCCAATGATGTGCCCACTGAAACTTCAGGTCCCACTGCAGAGCCCGCAAATGCCATCTGGCGTGATTTACCAACAGGATGCAGGAGGCCACGAGCCCCGGAAGCCTCAGAGTCTCTCTCACCGAACACCAGGAGAGAGAGATGCAACATCGGAATCATAACCTGAATATCCATGGCTCGTTGCTCAAGAGGATAAGCCAGAAACTACACAGTCCTGTCTAATGTTGTGGACTGGCAGTGGGGCGGGGGATGGTAAATCCTGCCGCCAAATGGATGCCCATGGTGATACAGAGAAAGAACAAAATTTGCATAAGCACTTTACCATAGAAATATAAAAAAAGCTTACAAAGCACACATTGCCGCCCAACTCTTCACAAGAGCTCTCCAAAGTTCTTAAATATTTTACAAATCCCATCACTGCTGTGGATTTCATTCCCCCTTTTCAAGCATTATGCAATATCGCTAACTACTTGGAAAAAAAGAAATCTGATTTATGACAAATTTCCTGGAGCTAATGACAGCCTGAAAGAATTAACCATTCTCCCTACACTAAGTAACAATACCGTTCACTTTTTAGAAAGTTTTACCTCCCTACAAGTTTATGCAGTGGAGGAAATGTTAAAATCTGCTAAGTCGGGGCCACGTATTGACATTATACCAACCAAGATTACTGCACTGCTATCCACTCAGCTTGCTCCAGCCATCTGCCCTATATTAAATCTTTCTCTGGGTGAGGGCCAACTTCGACTTGAGTGGATGTCTGCTCAGGAAATTCCAATTCGTAAAAAGGCTAATCTCACAGCAGCTGATTTGTCCAACTACCGTCCAATCTACCCCCTTCCTCTGATGAGTAAATTATTGGAAAGATATATAAATAAAAAAAACTTACAGAATACATAGTCTACTGGCTGTCTAGACCCTTCACAGTCTGGTTTCAGACGTATGTATAGCACGGAATCGGCGCTGATAGCGGTAACAGATCACATTAGATGTTCACTTGTTAATAACCAAGCTGTGTTGATAGTGCTGCTGGATCTATCCGCAGCTTTTGATACAGTGTCTCACCGAACCCTACTGCGAAGATTGGAATTAGTGGACAAGCCTTACAATGGTTCAGACGCTTTCTAACACACCGTATGCAGACCATTAACCTAGGACCTTTTTGGTCCCGTATATTGGAACTTACCAAGGAAGTGCCAAAGGGATCTCGTCTGAGCCCTACATTGTTCAATATGTGTGTGCCCCCACCCCCCCCCCCCCCCCGCCCAGATTATTAGAGATTTTGGTTTCACCCCCATTTCTTACGCGGACAATACCCAACTTCTCTTATCTTTTAATGAAAGCACTTTGACCACAAAATCCTGTGTTTTGGATGGCATGAAAGCAATTTCTACATGGATGGTGGAAAACTCTCCAGCTGAATGCTGGAAAGACTGAGATTATGCTCTTTGCCAATGCCAACACACTTTGGTTCGCAGATTGATGGCCTAGGGATCCGGGCCCAGCCCCTATGCCTAAGACAGTGGTAAAAAACATGGGTGTGCATTTAGATCAGACCCGGTCTATGAAGGACCAGGTAGTGGCTACCAACGGCTCCTGCTTCCATGTCATGCGCCTTTTGCATAGAGTTTTCCCCCTTCTTTCTTTATCTGTGCGTAAAACCCTACTTCAGGCACGGGTTATCAGTCACTTGGACTATTGCAACACACTTTTGGCTACAGATAATGAATCATTACTGAACAAACTTCAGGTGGTACAGAACACAGCAGAGCGGCTAGTCAAGAATATGCCTCTCAGAATGGCTACTCTCCCCCTCTTGCAACAACTTCACTGGCTCCCCATTCGCCAGAGAATTACATTTTAAATTTGCTGCAGAGCACACAAAGCCGTAAAGGGCAAAGGACCCAATTACCTAGCTGATAAACTCATCCCCTACCAACCGGGTAGGGCCTTTTACTTCGGGAAGAAATCTTTCCTCATCACTCTCCGCTTCAGGAAATCCCTTACACAAGTTAAATCCTTCTCTTATTTGGCCTCTATGCTGTGGAATCTCTACCCCTTAAACTTCAGAGATGTGATGATCTCTCAATCTTTAGGAAACTCCTTAAAATTGAACCTTTTGCCACTTAAGCCTTTGCTGGTTCTGTTCTTGTTCTGCCCATAGCGCGGAGATACCACTTCGGGGGTGATTCGGGCACTCTATAAACTGCTAAATTAAATTAAAGGGGCGCCTGACCAATGAGGCCTGTGGGTACCACACCTTGACCATGCAGAGGCTGCAGATTCTGCGTGGCTTGGTGGCTGGATGGAAATTGGCTCGGCTGGAAGCCCCTTCCGTAGCCATGAAAAGAGCGATAGGCAGACTGAGGTGGATGTAGGGAGGCAGAGCGTTAAGGAACTAGCCGTAGCATGAGGATCTGCCTGGTCTGCGAAGAAACAGATGCCATCGAAGGGCATGTTCATCAGCAAAGTTAGGAGAAACCCCGAAAAGCAAGTTGTCGTCAGCCAGGCATGGTGCCTAAGGGCCACCATTGTGGAAACAGCTCCGCCTAGCGAGTCAGTCGCCTCCAGTCCGCATTGAACAGTGAACTTTGCCATGTCTCTCAAGTCGGTGACTGCTTGGAAGAGTACAGCATGGGCGTCGTCCGGTACCCGTGGAGGAACTTGCGCAAACGTATCCCACAAAGTGTCGGAATGACGGCCCAAAAGACATGCGGTGCTCATGGACCACAATGCCAGGCTAGCAAAAGAAAACAACTTCTTCCCAAATGAATTCATTTTCTTGAATTCCGCATCCCAGAGAGCGGTACGGAAATCGTAGGGTGTTGCGTGATAAAGTTTGGGTCCCCAGGTGCGGGGTAGTTGAAGGTCTAGGACCTCAGCCGCCCTCCACACCACATTTGCTTAAGAGGCTCCCTCCTCCATAGCCATGGTATGAAGAGAAAGCAGACTAGCATCTGGAGACGCATCCAGGCCGCTAACCCCACCCAGGTCCTCACACCAGTCCACACTTTGGTCTTTCTTGTAGGGTTGGTATTCTAAAGGCTCAAGCTCCCATCTGGGAGGCAAAGCACCTGCAGCGTCTGAGTCAGCATCGTGCAACGCTCATCTGGTTCCGTGTCGGGGATGACAATGGTAATGGCAGCACCGGGAGCATCCGCATCGGGGCTGGGGAAGGTCAAGAAGGCACAACCGATGTCAGTCTGGATCCCGGAATGGATCCCTGGGGCCCCACCGGGACCTAAGCCGCCAGCACGTCACCAGATGGGGCCCCTTCTGACCCCACAGTGCCCAAATGCACGTCGCTGGGGTTGGGAAGCCAAAATATGAGGTGCATGGCCTCACAGAACTCTGTCAGTTGGGTGGGGGTAGCTCTGACTCTCTGGAAATTCGGGGAGGCGCGGAGTTGGCCCAGGCGCAGGGTTTGAGGAATGAGGCCTAGAATGCGGAGGTTCCCTCACTTTATCAGCCGACAGACTAGGAGAAGTCTAAGAGTGCTTTGAGTGTCCCGAGGACTTTGAATGGGACAAGGAGGACTTCGGGCTCCCAGAACGATCTTGGGACCATCCCCTCGACTGGAATCTCCACTTCCGGGACCACTCCATTAAAGCCCTTGGGGCAATGGCCTGGCAATCGGAACACTACTTGGTGTTGTGGTTGCACTCCAGAAGCAAAGAGGCACACGGTGTCAGCCTGTCACTGACATCGGGCGGTGAGAGGCACCACAGGATCTGCTAAAAGACAAACTCAACATACCAGGAGGTAAACCTAAAAAAAAGCCTGTCAAAAAACGACAGAGGGGTAGCTCTTATCCTGATCAGTGCTGGCTGGCACTGAAAGATCAGAACTGACATGCCTGGAGGGGGGCTATGTAGGGACTGCGATGTCACTTCTGGCATATAGGATGCGGACGAAGGACGCAGAGCCGATCAATGCCACATACCGGGATGCAGGGGGTACTGCTCATGAAAAATCTTCCAGGTCCAGTTTGACTCCCGGGTAAATTCACATGGTAAGCAATCTGCGGCTAGACTTTATTAGATAGATAATTTTAATAAGCAATTTATGTAGATGTTCCACTTATCACTCCAACTCCTCATCTTGACCCACCAGTAATTACATTTTAGAAAGCAACTGAAGTATAATAGAAAATGAGTCCACTCCTATATCAATACCTCGAGATGAAAATTGGTACATTTTATAGAATTCTCAAGTTTAAAGAAACCGCACACAGTCACTCCTGCATAGCAGTTTCATTCCATGCAACTACATTCATAGAAATGTTCTGATCTAATCTAAATAACAAACATTTCATGAGCTTATTCACACAATATGGAGTGTGCATGTCTGGATACTAATTTCAAACCTTAAAAAAGTGTGCCTACACCTACCTTCTCAGGTAGAACAGTGTCAATGCACCACATTAATTAATTTCAGTAGGACTGAAATCAAATAAGGGTTTAAAACAAGAAAATACTCAAAGAAATACTTGTGGCAATTAACATTCAGTATTCAAATGAGAGCGGAACTGTCCATTTTGTGTGTTCGCCCCCAAATGGCTCATTAGGTTTGCTATATTTTTCCTATTAGTACATTTTTGTTCCATTCGAGCAACAGGACTTCAACATTTAGAATTATCTAGAGCATGCCTACACTGCTATCGTGTTGGGCACAAGGCATTCAACTTCAAGAACACAGGAACCTCAAATTACAATGTTTATTACACTTAATAAAACATAAAACAGCGGAAACACACAGTGGTCCTCTCCAACTCAGAAGTTGGATTTTAACCAGTGCATCTAGATATGGTCCTGCACCCGCACCAATATTTACAACACATACAGCGTGCGTGCCATGGGTTCCGAGACATGCATGTATATAAAATGCCCTCTTTCCCTCCCAACCCCTAACAGCAAAGGTGGACTTGAACACCCATCCAAGTGAAAAATAAAAGACCAATATTGAAGTCATTTCAGGTTAATACTACATTGGGCCCCACATTTCAATTAGTTAATTGTCAGCTTTGCAAATAAGACAGATGTGCAAAGGGGTTCCCTCCTCTTGCCCCACAAATAATGCTGGGTAACCTGGCCATCCCTCCCTTGTTTCCCAATCTGAATTCTCACTACGACCTCAAGAAGGTTGGATATGTTAAGGTATGTAGTTCTGTGGCTGCTGTGAGAACACATTTTGCAAATGCCATACAAGGATAAAGAAAAACACAACTCTTCCCAAGATAATTAATGTTGACACTTTGCTGGGCAATATCCTCTGCAGACCTCGCTGGAATTTACAATGTATTTCCTTTGGAAGAGTTGAGATGAGATTTTAGTTACCCGTGTGATATTGTTGTTTACGGTAAGTGCTGATTGCATAGCAGATCTTTCTTCACAGTGCAGGACATTTAACAATTTGTGATGGTCTTAATATACTACTCTGTGCCCAGCAGCACAATGCAACCTCAATGGACATGTGAGAGGATGAGTTTGCTCAACCACTAAAGCTCCATTTAATGGATATGAGAATCATTGGCAGTTTTTTCAACCCTCTTCAACATTTAACAACAATATTTCTTTTCACATTAAATGTCCTTTTTTGGCGTGAAGAAGCGTCATTGTATTCTGTGTGCAGTTTCAACATCTTTTTCACTGCTCTGCCTTCATATTCTCCCCTCTACTACCAGCCTCCCCATTTTCGAGACAAGCTTTCAAGTTTAGCACCATTAATCGGTCCTTGCTATGTTCATTTATCTAAATCGTGGGTGGCTCGATGGGCTTGCTGTAGCGACTTCAGATTAAAGCTTCTCTCACACAGATCACATGGATAAGGCTTCTCTGGAGCATGATTTCTGAGGTGAACATTCAGAAGCGAGCTGGTGTTGAAGCCTTCCCCACAGTAGTGGCAATGAAATGCCTTCTCACCTGTGTGGATCCTCCTGTGCGCTACCAGAAGTGTTTGGCTGTTGAATCCCTTCTCACAGTAGTCACATTTATGTGGCCGGTCTTCCATATGAACCTTCTGGTGCTCTGCAAGAAGTACTTCAGATTTGAAGGTTTCCTTACATTGGCCACACAGGAAGGTCTTTTCCCCAGTGTGGGTTCTCTGGTGAGATATCAGGAGTGCCTCACCATTGAAACTCTTTTCACACATGGTGCATTGGAATGGCTTCCCCGTTGAGTGTGTAAGACTGTGCGAGACCAGGAGGGACTGGCTGGTGAAGGTCTTTTGACACTTGCCACATTGATAAGGAGATTCCCCTGTGTGTGTCTTCAGATGAACAGTCAAGAGAGACTTGTCATTGAAACTTTTGTCACAGTACTGGCACTGATGTGGTTTGGGTCCTGTGTGCGTTTGCTGATGATTGAAAAGGAGTGTTGAATTCGAAAACTGCTCCTTACACTGTGGGCACTGGTACGTCCTCACTGGGCCAGATACTGGGGGTTTCACCATGGGCACAAGGGTTGGCATTATCAGCTCTGGCGCTTTCTCTTTCTCTTTTTTGTGTATTCTCTGGTGAACAATTAGAGCAGACTTGTAAGTGAATGTTTGCTGACACTCAGAACACTGATGAGGTTTGTCCCCAGTGTGAATTCGCAGATGTGCAACAAGACCCGTTTTGTGAGAAAAGGTCTTCTGGCATATGCCACATTCATATTTAGTTATACCAGGGGTAGCCTGACCTTCAGATTCTTCACATTGAGTGCAATTATACACTTCCTCATCATTGTCTGCTTTGTGCACAACCATACTTGATTTACTTGTGAATGTTTCCTTGCAAATGTTGCAAGTATAGGACCTGCGTTCCCGTAGTCTTTGACCCTTGCTGCTGTTATTTTCTTTATTTTTTGAGTCATCTACATTTTTGCCAGAGCGAGTTACCCTTTGGCTGGTGGATGCCTCATCTAATGTTTCAACTGTTTCTTCAGCAGGTTCACTATTGTCTGAATCAGCTTTTGATTGTTTCAAAGATTCTAAATGTTTGCTCATCTTTTTCATCTCATATTTCTGGTGAGCAATAAATTGAGAATAATGGCTAAAGGTTCTTTTACATTTAGAACATCTGTACATTTTCTGTACAGTGAGTGGTACCTGTTCCTCAGGAAGACGGGACTTGAGAGCAGGTCTTTTCACAGGTGGGGCACGTGATTTTCGCCCTCTCTTCCGAGTGCTATCATTTTTACCTTGGACATTATCACTGTTAGATTTCCTCTTTCTTCGAGCTGGAGCAACACTCTCACTTCCTAGATGATCTGTTTGGTCTGACTCCTCAGATGTTTCTACCTGGTCAGCAGCAGACTCTGGTTGTTTACCTTTGATTCGAGTGCTATGGCGCCTAGAACTTTCAGAGTCAGAATGTAATCTGTCAGATTCAGCATTTTTCTGAAGATACCCTCTTTTCCGTTGGACAGGTGGGTGGGGTACAGTGGCTGTACTGGTTTGGGAACCTTCCTCACATATTGGAATTGCTTCAGTTTCCTCTTTAATGTCCCAGCCAAAAGGAAGTGACTGCTTAAGCTGAGCATCAATTGCAAGTCCTTTCTCTAGATCCTCTTCCTGTTTAATATTAAGGAGTAGAGGGATATCTGCGCGAAGGTGAAATTTGTCCACATGTTCAGTATTATTAAATGGTTTTAATTTATGTTGAATACGGTCTGTCTTTGAATTGGGCCTAGCCTCATAGCCCTTTTCGCTCTCCTTTGCCACAGCACAGGAATTATGCTGTTCTGTTTTTCCGAAAAGGCTGGTTTGCTGGGTCAGATCTGGAGTTCTTGTTCGCTGGCTTAAAGCAGGACTTGTGAGACCGTTGACCTGCACAAAGCTTTCCGGTGGCAAGCATAAGAGTCCTTTCTCAGCAGCAAGTCCTGCAAGTTTCTTTTCTTGATCAGAGCTAACAGGCTTGGTAGCAATGCAGTTCACTGTGAAATTCCATTGTCTGCCATTCTTTGGGATTTCTCGTACAGAAACAGTGGATGCTTCAGAAACACTTTTCTTGGCAATAATTGGACCATTAGCCATCAGAGGTTCCGGAACTGAAAATTAAAAAGACAATATTAATATACTGCATGATAGAAACCCTTTATTACCCCTAATCAGTCTTCACATAATAATAAGATTGATACATTGCTTAATTCTCTACATCGGATGCTGTGTACCCTATTCTGGTATGCCACCAAATTGCATTCCTTTAACTTCTATTCCATTTTACTATTTGTTCGTTAAACCTCAATATTTACCTGGCTTCTGCACCATGCAGCTGTATATGTGGACTTACCTGTTCTTAAGTAAATTAAAGCCAATAATATCCAGTGACCCCTGCTCTACTAGTGGCTCAGGCAAGGGTGCTTTGGCCTACCCGGCAGATCCTGCGTTAAACGCTTTAATGGAGAAGAAGTCCATCTCACCTCTGAGGCAGGGTTTCTATTGACGATTCTTGGTCAGGTTCCTTTTCAGTGACATCTGTATAAAACAAGCATTGAAAATGCAATAGGTCTCGCCTTTGATGAAGTTAAAGCAATTTGCTTTGCTAATGGTATTGTATAGCAAAGCAAATGGCTTTAACTTAATAAAAGACGAGACCTATTGCAATGTCAATGCTTGTTAACATGGTATCCCTACCTAGTTTGTTATATCTGCGGCAGTCCTTTCCATACAACATCCCCCCCTAATGGTGCAACACAACTAAATGCGATCCTAAATAGGTTTTGATGGCAAGGAGGGGCGATCTGGGTCACACTCCAAACGTGCACACAATCAACCTATTGCAGCGGCAGATATATATGCATATTACGCTGCCTCTCATCTCCTGGTGGTTAACGATTTGTGGTACGGGTTCCAGTCTGATCCAGCGCACACAGTGGAGCGGCTGGCAATGACAGACACTGCGTTGCAGAAACTTCTTTAGCTGTTATGAAATGATAAAATTAAGTACGCTATGTCTTTAGCGTCATATGTAATGTATTTGCCGGGCTCTGCCCACTCTGTACCTTCAAAAAATAATTAAACTTGTAGTGAAAAAAAAAATGATTAGTTTGTCTACAGGTAATTTTAGCTGTTCACACATTGGATCACACCACAAAGCACTTATCAAAATCACCTATACTTGGCTAACAATTTCAAAAGATCTGCGACAAGAGCTCCTAAATTGGGAGCCACACAGCAAAAATTGAACATCTTGGCTGGAAGAGTAGCAGACCCTATTACAAACCTTGCAACTTCGATTGGTGAGGGACTTGCGTCCTGATCACTGAAATGTCAAACTGTAGCACAATGGGGTCTTTTAGTCAAGAACAAAACCGCATACGGAAGGGTCGTCACTGCGCCGCATTTCATGCTTTTTTCATGCCATCCGATTAGGTAACGTTGTTCTGAATGTTACACTCGAAGTAAGAATGACCAGACCTGCCTTGTCAGCAGTGGGGCACTTCGTGGCAAGAGCAGGCCACTATATATCCATATATGCCATCCGATTAGGTAACGTCGTTCTGGCCCACTGCTGACAAGGCAGGTCTGGTCATTCTCACCTCGAGTGTAACATTCAGAACGACGTTACCTAATCGGATGGCATGAAATGCGGCGCAGTGACGACCCAGCAATTTGAAGGATAATTAATTTGAGAGGTGTAAGTCTCAGCTGCCACCAAGGAAGGATTTTACTTACCATAAGACTGCAAGAACCACAATGCACGCTGTGCATACGCCCAGTGGGGCGGGACTAAGAACTTGAAAAACATCACGAGATGCGTAGCAGCTGTTTCTTTCCCCCACTAGCCTGCCATTGATGAAGGGAGAAACTGCTCCAGAAACGCGTTTGGCACGAGGCTTTAAGAGACACTGCATGGAGAAATGTGCTGTTATTTCCTGCTAGATATATTGCACTTTGATAAAGGCTTGCTTTTGCTGAAATGAGTCAGAGCAATTGGTTAAGAAAATAAAGCAAGTAAATCGCTACTATATATATCAGTCTATGATCTATCTCCATCCCTCTATCTATTTGAATGTAGAGGTTCTTAACCTGTGGTCCAGAAACCCCTGGGGTCCACACAGCCTACTAAGGGGGTCTGCAAAACCTACACAGGGTGTCCGCAACTGCTTATAGAAGAAAATATTAACAGATTGATTCGTGGGAACAGTGAAAGTGCTTTAAATAGAATAAAATACAGACGATGGGTAGCCTTACTTAAAATTAGAAAAGCTTCAAGCTTTCCACTAAAATAAAAAGGTTTATATTTGTGAATTAAATAAAATATTTCATAATTTGCCTATTTGTTTGTTGAATCATCATTTCTATATGTTTGTGTACTGTTTTGTGGTTCAAATTATCGAAATTGCTTTGGACAGGGTCCCAAGATTTCAACAATGACTCAATGGGGGTCCCCAGAATCAAAAATTGATTCAGTGGGGGGGTTCCCGGACTCCGGTAATGACCAAGCGGGAGTCCACAGAAGTCGAAAAATTAAGAACCACTGTTTTGATGTATTAGAGCCAATAGGTATTTGATAACAGTCAGCAAAAAAGCATATATGTGAATGTAAGTAGTGGGAAGGCACAAGCCGCCCAATCAAAAGGACAATAAAGAAGAGTAAAGGAAAGAAGGCTTTTGAACAAGGATCAAGTGAATGGATTGGACAAGAAAGCCAACCAATGGTAAGGAATTTTCGGACAAAAAGCTCACTGTAAGCACTAGTATTGCTCCCTAAAAGTCTTCAACAATAGCCAGCTAAAAGCAGACTGCAGGAAAAACCTACACAATATAATCTGGACCTAGTAGACCCAAACAATTACCAGCCACTAGTAAGAAGAGCAGAAAGTAAAAGGAGGCACTGTTTATAAAAGGCAAGCAAATGTTCGCATAATGTCAAGGAGAGAAAAATAAAATTGGAGGGATGCGGACACCGTAGAATAAACAAATATGTGACTGCTTTCTTTATTAAAAGATTCTGCTAAAGTCTTTCTTGTAGTAACAGGCAATTCATGATTTAGTATCTATGTCTGGCTCATGCTTATACACGGTAGGCCCATTACAAAAAAAGCGGCACTCCGAATAAGTCCGTCAGAAACACGGGACACATAACTTCGATATATGCTAAGCTATGGCTTAATTTGGCATGTGTAACTATTAAGCCCATCAGTGTAACACTGCAGCTTACGCGAATGACTGTTGAAAAAGGGCAGTATAGTCAGAAGCCAAACATCCACAGTGCTACAATTAGTACAAATCCCAAATTCCCAATCAAGTTCAGTAACAAACTGAAGTTGTTTTAAGTGCCAATGACCTGAGCTCTTGGACAGACATTCCTCCCTGCACCAATCAGTTGCGCTTAGTGGTAACAGGGTCCCAACATGGGTAAATCCAGGCTAGGGATTTGCAGTTTATGAAGCATGCAGAAGCTATTGGTCTACAGAAATATTTGGATTGAATCAAGTTAATAAAATGATCACCTTGCTGGTGGCCGCTACCAATATGCTCTCCAGAATGCATTGACCTGTCTGAGGCACCCTTTAGTAACCTGAGAGCAACTTATAAACATTAAACATGGCTTTTAGCTTTACTCACACTCTGGAACACTGCCAACACTGTCGTCTGTTGAGTCCCGATCATCCTCGCAATTGGGATCAGAGTCGTAGTCATCATCTGGTATCAATGAAAGTAGGAACGCCTCTGTAATGTCCTCATCTGTGCAACAGAATTAACCAAAGTAATTTAATTATTCAACGGAATACCATACATGTGGTTAGTAAGGCAGTTGAACTCAAAATATCGTAACAGCAAAGAAGCAAACACCTGCTTAGTTTCTTGGAGAGATCTCTTACTGCGACCATTACATGTACATTTCAATTACAAATCACTCCAAAATAAGAATGTTTGTAGGTATATATGTTGATGCGGAAAGGAATAGGGACTTTATAAGTAGCTTGTTATAATTATTTACTAAGTCTCTGAGCACGGTTTCCTATTTCTTTAGCTGTAGTTCTGTCTTAAAAGCTAAACAAAACTTACTAGATGGAAAGGACTAGCAGTTAAGATTGAAAAATAACAAAGAAACAAGCTAAGAAAGGAATGATAGTTCAATCCTGAAGGCTTTACTGTGTTTCTCCTTTTCAGTTCATAATTCCCTATTTGTTTCGGGACACAAAAGCTATTTTCAATAACACATGAAATTCAGCTGCCACAAAAGTATCCTTTTCTGACAGAAAATACATTTCACTTTAAAAACAAGGGGAGATAAATTACTTCACCCTCAGAATTGTAACAGGTGCCCTTTGGAGAAGACACCCCATAGGTAATACATTCTGCATGACTCCAATTGCATGAGCATTTTTACCATCTTGTAGCAAAGAATGCACTTCCCCATGGCTCTGAGAAAATGCAAGTAGTGACTAAGACAATACCCTATGCTATAGCCTATATAAAGCAAGATACTAATGTATGGGGATACTGTTCCTATAGCAGAAAGAAGGAAGCAGTGATGGACAAGCCTATAGCAGAAAGAAGGAGGAAGTGATGGACAAATGCAGGGAGATCCTTAGGATTATTTCTTGGTGCCCTCACACATCCAAAAGGTGTCATGCTTCATCATAGGGTGGGCTCATTGTGTGGCCTGCGCTGCAATGTCCTACGGGCCCCATGAAGGGTCACTTTATAAACCTTTTTATTTTAACTCTTAATGAAGTATGCGTAAAGGCGGAGAACGTGTGGTGGAGTGTGTGTGTGAAATAAGGCGTAGTGAAGCTAAAACTATCGAAGGGGTGCCAAATAAATTTTTTATGCGGTGGTTCCCTTGACAGGGTTAAAACAGACTAAGGTAGGCTACTCTAAGGCCTCAAAGCACCGAAATAGCCTAAATGAGTGGGTGTGGTCAGGTCGACAGGTTTTGCGACCCCACACCTAGGAAGTGATGCATAGTGTTGGGGACTCCCTATAGGAAAATACCTTAATAAAATGATTGTCCAACCTAAATAAAACATGAAATATTATAAAACATTAAGCAAACTAGTTGTCATATTACATGGTCAGGTGCTTCTCAAGTTCTGCACATTAGGTTATCATGTCTCCTGATGGTAGACATGCTCATGCTATTATTGGTGCTGACAAGTCGCCACAATGCGAAAAGGTGTACACACTTATACACAAAAAAACATGTCAGGCAAGTAGACACACATGGCATAAACAGAAATCAAGCATGTTTTAAGACATATAGAATATTATGAATGGTGAATAGACCTCAGGTGAGAGCAAAAGATCTTACCCTTTGGATCAATCATTAGTTCCCCTTTGGTCAAAAGCAAAGGGTAGCACACAGCTGCTAAAGTGTTAAAAACTGACAATAATAACAATAAAGGTATAGTAAATCAAGGAGACCAGAGAGAGACCTATGGAAGGCATGGGAAGGTTATGGCAAAGTAAGGCTCAAAGTCACTAAAAGCACTAAGGTGGTCGTGCGCGGAGAGCGCCGGAGACCTATTCTCCTCTGCTTGCCTGGATCCTGTTTCCCGTGATTAATGAAACTGGAGCCAGGTGTTGACTTTACGTCTGTGAGATAAGATGGCGGGGTCAAGTGAGGGATCGCTAGTGCGCATGCGTCAAGAAAAAGCAGCGGCCATCTTGGAGTGTACCTGAGGGTGTCTAGTGACTCTAAAAAATGATCCTAAAACCACGAGTGAAAATAAAGATTACATCGCATGGAATAGCATGCAGCAGCGCTGCAAGGGCATATCGAGGTCAATTGTGATGGACTGCTAGCGCATATGCGAGCGTCAATGTTACAGTGCCCTCCATCTTGAAGTGTCAATGGGGGCATTGGGAGGCCCTAAATAATGTGCTACTTCAACTGGAGAATTCATATTGGAACGTTGTTCAAAGTCAATGCCTAAATTAAATTAATGTGGTCTGGATACCAAGTGCAAAGTTAAATAAAGTTATGATGCATGTGAGAGCATGAGTTAGCAGTCAATATAACAGCCGTGACCACTATTATTGACTATTGTTGCTGTCTTAATGCCCTTGTATGGAGTGGTTCTGCAGTAATCTGATATATGATAATCAAACCTATAGAAAAATAGACTGTTGTGAAATGTTAAGGGTGTGACATCATGGTGATATGAATGGAGTGGAGCAGCATGGAGTGGAGCAGCATGGAGTGGAGCAGCATGGTGTGGCGTGGATTTGCACTGTTGGCATTGATTGGCACTGTGTGACGTGGCAATGTGAGGAGTAGGGTGACATTGTGTGCAATAACTGCAGTATCATTGCGCGGCATGGAGCAGCATTGTGTTGCACTGCATGGAGTGGCAAGAAATTGTGTTGTGTAGAATCATGCAGCGTGGAATAGTGTGGAGTGGAACTGTGTGGCATGGAGTGGAATTTTGTGTCTCGGAATGAAATGAATGGCGAGGAATTGTGTGGCGAGGAGTGGAACTGTGTGGTGAGGAGTGGAACTGTGTGATGTGGAGTGGAATTGTGGGGTATGGAAAGTTACCTAAGTCACAAATGAATTGCCCTCTAGCTCTTCAAGGCCTCATGCTATACAAATATAATCCAATCTGTTACAAATGATCTCGACGATCCTTTGTAAACATTTGACACAGGAACTTGTTAGCATGCACAATATTTCCTTGAGGAAGGATCTGTTCACAAATAATTGCACATTAGTCCAGGAGCGGATAGTGGGTGTGGGAGAAACATACATCGAAGCACACACAGCTAATTCCCTACAGTGCTTTAGTATGTGACTCGAATCCAATGAGATGAAACTAAAATCCTCACAGTCTGGAGCGACCGGCAAAATTAAACAGGAAGCCACTGATGAATGAAACTAAAAGAAATAAAAGTGAGGAGGAAGCCAACGAATGTTAAATAATGGGACAATAAACTTGCAAGAGATGGCATATATGCGGTCTCATGCGAGACCTCAAAAGCACAGGAATGCTACAGAATTAGATTGATTTATTTCAGTATAATTTTCAACCTATCAGTCAACACGTTTTGGATACTCGAACGATTATCTCGTCCACTGAAATCTTA